>NC_058131.1:578084913-578103562 GCF_016433145.1 Gracilinanus agilis
AAAAAAAAAATTGGGATATGGAAAACTAAAGAAAATAAACTAATCTTCACATTGCATGAATTCTAGGAGCTACATGATACCTCCTTCTCACAATGAGAAAACATAATACTTTAAAAACTTATTTCTGGATGGAGCCCAGGAAGCCTACACTAAACTCCTATTCTGCAGACATTTGTGCCACCATCATCATTGTTCTTTTGATTCTGTTTTGGAGAGTTTTACTTTTGTACATGAAAACACTACAGCCTACTTAGGCTGCAGTAAGAGTGGTTGTCTTTAGGAATAATAAAAGAAATTTCCGATCTGAAAAAATGGAGAAAAAATGAGCACTGTGAAAAAAGGTACCTTTTTGAACAGTGGACTCCATATGCTAGGGGAAACAAAAAGTATTGTAATATATTTCTGCCTAACTCTACCAGGAAGGTTTGCTTCCATTATCACAGTTCTTGACCTAACTAGGCTTACCCAAGAATACAGAGGCAAGAGATTTCTAATTTTTATAGAATACATTTTGTGTATATGTATATGTATATGTTTTTATATATGTAATATATATTAAGATATTAAGAATAAGAATTTTCTATTTTAAAAAATGAACTGGTTAAATATTCTCTTCTCCAGAAGAGAAACTGGAGCTTCAGTAAGAGATTAAGGGTAGCTATATAATTTGGAGAGTTATCTACACAAAGATAATAATTGGTCTCATGAAGTTGTCAAAATTACAATGGATTTCGATAATTTCCACTCAACAAACAATATGATCACAAAACAACCTGAAAAGACTTACATGATGTAATGCAAAATGAAGTGAATAGAAACAGGAGAATATTTTGTACAGTAATAACAATAATGTATGATGATCAGCTATGGATGACTTAATTGTTATTAACAAGGCAAGGATCCTACAAGAGACTCATGATGTAAAAGGCTATCCATTGCCCAAGAAGGAACAGATGGAAACTGAATGCAGATTGAAACATAGTATTTTTCATTTTATTTCTTCCATGAATTTTTCCCTAGTATAAACAATGTGTCTTGTTTTGAACATAATGATATGTGTTATATGATAATATAGTTATAACCTATATCATATTGCTTGAGTCCTTGGGGAGGGGGAGGGATAGGAGAGGGGAAAAAAATGAGACAGATTTTTTTGACATAACTAATGTGAGAATTGGTTTCTTTTGGGCAAGCATATTTGTCATAATTTATTATATCTTTATAACAAATCATATGTATTATATTATTATGTTATGTATATTTTGTTATATATAAAATAAGTAGTAACTTAAAATTATTATTTATAACTTTTCTTTTTATATAATAATAATAGCTAACATTTATATAGTATTTTAAGGTTTACAAAATGCTGTACTTATGTAATATAATTTAATCCTTAAAAATAACCTAGTTAGTTGGGTACTATTACTAATTTTAATAGATAACTGAGGTTAAGAGGTGGTGACTTGACCACAGTCACATAAGTAGTACATCTGAAGGGAAATCTGAACTTTTGGTACCCTGACTCCAAATTCAATACTTTAACCTTCTTCACCACTTACATATTCCAGTATATCCATTCCCCTCTATTCTCTGCAGAAAACCATACTTTATGACAAAAATAGTTTAGCATACTAACCAATACAGATCTAACATAGTCCATATCCATAGCCTGCAAAGAACTGTATGGAGGATGTACCATACCTTATCTCTTCTTTGGTGCCTCGCTTAAACATTATAATTTTATAGCATTCAGTTTTGATTGTTTTGTTGCTGTTTTTTTTCATTCACATTTTTATAATCATGCAACATATTATTTTTCTAGTTATGCTTTTTTCACTTGGCATCAGTTCATATAAGTTTTTCCATGTTTCTTTTGTATTCCTCATATTTATCATTTCTCACAATTGGCTATTTCTAGTTCTTTTAACTAAAAAAATAGTGGTAAGTTTTTCTCTTCTTTTTCTTCTCTTTTTTAATTATTGATGTCCCTGGGATATTTCCCTGGGATCTTGGACTGTTGTTCAAAGAGCAGGGACAACTTAATAATTTTCTTAGAAGAATTCCAAATTGATTTCCATAATGATGGAACCAATAAAGAGTTCCACCAACACTTCATTACTGTTCCTTCCCCCCCCTCAACTCCTCCAAGACTGACTATTCCTATCTTTTGTAATTTTTGACAGTTCGTTGGGTATGAGATGAAGGATCAGAGTTGCTTTGATTTGTATTTCTTTTATTATTTGGGGTTTTTTGAGTGATATTTTCACATAATTTCCAATAGTTTCTTCCGTGGAATATTTGTTCATACTGTTTGACCACTTTTCTGTTACAAAGTAGCATATTAGAACTGCATTTTGACTTAAGATTCCCTTCTTATCCTGGTTGAATTTATTTTGTTCATGAAAAACTGTTCAATCTAATGTAATCGAAGCTTATCTTCTGTGATTGTTTATATCTTTTCTTGTATTAAAATTTTACCATAAGGCAATCCACTGGCTCAGTGGATTGAGGGCCAGGCCTAGAGACAGGAGGTCCTAGGTTCAAATCTGACCTCAGACACTTCCTATCTGTGTGACCCTGGGCAAGTCACTTAACACCCATTGCCTAGCCCTTACACTCTTCTCCCTTGGAGCCAGATGGAAGGTAAGGGTTTAAAAATTTTTATCATAATCATGCCTATTAGAAGCTCATGATAGGGTTCTTTCATAATTTTTCTTTACTTATTTTAAAAAGAGAACCCAAGATCTCCTGTCTCTAGGCCTGGCTCTTTATTCATTGAGCCATCTAGCTGCCTTCCCTCATAATTTTTGTATTTTTCAAATATTTATGTCATATATACAATCCAAACTTGTTGTGGTATACTGTACAAGATGTTAGTCTAAATCTAATTTCTGCCTTTCCATGTTTTCAAACAATTTTTGTCAAATCATGAGCTTCTTCCCATATAATATATGGTTTGGGATTTATTGAGCAGACAGTTATCATGTTCATTTGTTTCTGATTCTTCCTAGTTTAGTCTGTAGTACCTGGCACATAGTGGTGCTAATATTCTATTATTGATTTTCTATTTTTTTATTTTTAAGATAATTGTTATCCTTTTTTATATTAATAGAATATCTCCCAGTATCTTTTTTCCTCTCCCTTTCTAGATGACTCCCATAGAGTCATCTCAAATAACAAATAGTATTTTAATGAAAAAAATAAGAGAAAAAATAGCAATACTGATGAATACATCAAAAAAGTCTGAAAACAACCAATATTTCACACTCATGGACCTTTAACCTCTGCAAAGGAGTGTGGTGAGGGTGTCTTTTCATATTTTTTCTTCTGGTCTATGCTTGTTTTTGGTAATTTTGTAACATTCGTTTTTGATTGCTTTGTGGTTAGTCATTTCACTTACATTGTTTTAATCATTATTCATATTGTTTTCTTGTCTCTGATTACTTCACTCTGCATCTGATGATAAAAATATCCATGTGCTTCTCTGTGTTCAGTATATTAGGGCATGTAGCTAGTGCAATGGATAGAATGATGGTCTTGGTGTCAGAAAGACATCTTCCTAAATTCAAATCCCCCTTTAGACACTTACTAGCTATGTGACTCTGGGTAAGTCATTTAATCCCAGCTGTTTAGCACTTACCACTCTTTTACCTAGGAACCAAACTTTAGTATTGATTCTACAACAGAGGATAAAGACTTAAAAAAAAAGACACAGTTGAAAGACAGATATTATGTACAAGAATTTTAAAGTAGGTCAGTACCACTGGATCATATAGTATGTGGACAGGAATAAAGTGAAAGAAGGTTAGAAAGATAAAAAAGAACCAGGTTGTAAAGAACTTTAAAAGTCAAACAAAGGATTTGTATTTGATTCTGGAGAAAATAAATTGTCCCTGGAGTGTATTAGAGGAGAAAGGTATAACATGCTCACATTTGTGCTTTAGGAAGATAAGTTTGGTGGCTGAGTAGAAAAGAGATTAGAATAAAGAAAAACTTCATGGAAGTGAGACCAACCAGATACTATGGAAAAAGTCCAGAAATTTACTAAGGGTCTGCCACAGAAGAGTGGCTATGTGAGTTGAGAGAAGAGAATTTGTACAAAAGATTTATAGTTAGTCTCCCCCCCTTTCCCCTCCCTAATGTTACTCCCCTTCCCACTACCTCTCCTCTTATTCATTCCCCTCTTACTATAGTGCCTTTTATATGATCCACAGCTTCTCTTTCCCTTGTATTGCTCCCCTCCACACCAACCTGTTTATTACCTTTCTACTTTTCTATAAGGCATGATACAATTCCCTGCCCCAATGGATCTGATTGTTCTTCCCTCTCTGAGTCAATTTCAATGCATGTAAGATTTAAGTATTACCTGTCTCTAACCTCTTTCACCCTTCCATTGTATTGGTCTTCTTTATGAAATATAAATTTACGCCATTTTATCTCTTTTCCCATTTCTCTTAGTATTATCCTCTTTTTTTACCCCTAGTTTTTATATATATTTTTTGATATTTCATCCTATACAGTTTGTCATTGTTCCCTCTAAGTATATTTCTTCTAGCTACCCTGATGATAATAAAAAAATTTTAAGTTACCAATATCATCAAATTATTGGGTCCCTTAAAAAAGGTTATTTTTTCTTCTTTCTTAACTGCCTTCTGGTGATTCTCTTGAGTTCTGTGTTTGGGCATCAAATTTTCTGTTTAAATCAGGTCTTTTCTTTAGGAATGCTTGGAAGTCTTCTATTTTATTAAATGACCATACAAGAATATAGTCAATTCTGCTGGGTAGTTGATTCTTTTTTTAAAAAAAATTTATTAATATTTGTTTTTAACATAGTTACATGATTCATGCACCTACTTTCCCCTTCACCCCCCCCCCCGCAATCCCCCCAACCCATGGCCAATGCACATTTTCACTGGTTTTAACATGTGTTATTGATCAAGACCTATTTCCAAATTGTTTTTAGTTGCATTGGTGTGGTAGTTTCAAGTCTACATCCCCAATCATGTCCACCTCAATCCATGCTTTCAAGCAGTTGTTTTTCTTATATGTTTCCTCTCCTGCAGTCCTTCCTTTGAATGTGGGTAGCATTCTTTACCATAAATCCCTCAGAGCTGTCCTGGGTCATTGCTTTCTGCTAGCACAGAAGTCCATTACATTCGATTTTACCATAGTATATCAGTCTCTGTGTACAGTGTTCTTCTAGTTCTGCTCCTTTCACTCTGCATCAGTTCCTAGAGGTCTTTCCAGTTCACCTGGAATTCCTCTAGTTTATTATTCCTTTGAGCACAATAGTATTCCATCACCAGCATATACCACAATTTGTTCAGCCATTCCCAAATTGAAGGACATACCCTCCTTTTCCAGTTTTTTGCCACCACAAAAAGCACAGCTATAAATATTTTCATACAAGTCTGTTTATTTATGATCTCTTTGGGGTACAAACCCAACAATGGTATGGCTGGATCAAAGGGCAGGCATTTTTTTTATAGCCCTTTGAGCATAGTTCCAAATTGCCATCCAGAATGGTTGGATCAGTTCACAACTCCACCAGCAATGCATCAATGTCCCAATTTTGCCACATCCCCTCCAGCATTCATTACTCTCCCCTTCTTTCATTTTAGCCAATCTGCTAGGTGTGAGGTGATACCTCATAGTTGTTTTGATTTACATTTCTCTGATTATTAGAGATTTAGAACACTTTCTCATATGCTTATTGATACTTTTGATTTCTTTACCTGAAAATTGCCTATTCATGTCTCTTGCCCATTTTTCAATTGGGGAATGGCTTGATTTTTTATACAATTGATTTAACTCCTTGTATATTTGAGTAATTAGACCCCTGTCAGAGTTTTTTGTTATAAAGATTTTTTCCCAATTTGTTGTTTCCCTTCTGATTTTGACTACATTGTTTTTGTTTGTACAAAGCTTTTTAGTTTAATATAATCAAAACCATTTAATATACATTTTGTAATTTTCTCTAACTCTTGCTTGGTTTTAAAATCTTTCCTTTCCCAGAGATCTGACAAGTATACTATTCTGTGTTCACTTAGCTTATTTATAGTTTCCCTCTTTATATTCAAGTCATTCACCCATTCTGAATTTATTTTGGTGTAGGGTGCGAGATGTTGATCTAAACTTAATCTCTCCCATATTATTTTCCAAATTTCCCAGCAGTTTTTGTCAAATTGTGGATTCGTGTCCCAAAAGTTGGGCTCTTTGGGTTTATCATACACTGTCTTGCTGATGTCATTAACCCCAAGTCTATTCCACTGATCCTCCCTTCTGTCTCTTAGCCAGTACCATATTGTTTTGATGACTGCTACTTTATAGTATAGTTTAAAATTTGGTACTTCTGGCCCCCTTCCTTCACATTTTTCTTCATTATTTCCCTTGATATTCTCAATCTTTTGTTATTCCAAATGAAATTTGTTATAGTTTTTCCTAATTCAGTAAAGAAGTTTTTTGGTAATTTGATAGGTTTGGCCCTAAATAGGTAAATTAATTTGGGTAGAATGGTCATTTTTATTATGTTAGCTCATCCTTGGGTAGTTGATTCTCGGTTGTAGAACCAATTCCCTTGCTTTCTGGAATCATATTCCATGCCTTCTGGACCTTCAGTGTGGATGCAACCAGGTCCTGTGCTATCCTAACTGAGGTTCCATACTATCTGAATGGTTTATTTTTAGCAGCTTGTAGTATCTTTTTCTTGGTCTGGTAGTTCTTGACCTTGGCTATAACATTTCCTGGATGTTGTCAATTAGGGATTTAATGCAGGAGGTGATCTGTAGATTCTTTCAATCTCCACTTTTCTCTCCTGTTCAAGAATGTTGGGGCAGTTTTCTTGGATAATTTCCTTTAGAATGATGTCTAGGCTTTTTCTTTTGTCTTGCTTTTCTGGTAGTCCAATAATTTTTAAATTGTCTCTTCTGGATCAATTCTCCAGGTCTATTGTTTTATCAATGAGGTGTTTCATATTTTCCTCAATTTTTTCATTCTTTTGATTTTGTTTTATAGACTCCTGCTGCCTTGTGAAGTCATCTGATTCTAATTGTTGGATTCTAATTTTTAAGGACTGAATTTCATCCCTGGCTTTTTGGTGGTTCTTCTCTTTTTGGTCTGTTTTTCTTTGTAGGTCATCTTTCACTTTCTTTGCCTTTTTTTCAAGCTGATCAATTCTGGCTTTCAAAACACAATTTTCTTACTTTAGTTCATGTGCCTCTGTTTCCAGATGACTTATTTTTCTTTTTTAAGTTTTTTTCCCAATTGTCTTCAGCCTCTCTTAATTGTTTTTTGAATTGTGTTTTTAGTTCTTCTAAAACCTGTGTCTAATTCACTGGAGTTCCTGCATTTTTGCTTGGTGTTCCTTGGTCTTTCTCTATTCCATTTGTACTTTGTTCATTACCTGGATAGAAACTGTTAATTGTAATTTCTTTTTTTTTCTTTTTCTTTTGTTTACTCATATTTTTCCTTCTCCCCCCCCCCCACCTCCCCATCATTGGCTGTAATCTTGCTCCTCTGTTTATTTGCTGGATCTGTGGATTTGGGCTATTCTGTCCTGAAGGAGATTCTTCTCTGCTCTGCTGATTGACTATATTAGGCTGATAGAGTATTATTGAGCCCTGAGACAAGATCTTCCCTAGCTGCTTAGCAGAAGCCAAAGCAAAGGTATAGAGTTTGAAGATACTTGACTCTCTTCTTTTCTGCCTGCCTCCTTCCTGCCAGCTGCCCAGTCAGAGCCCTGAGTTTCCTTCTGTGGTACCAAGGTATTCTGTTGTGATTGCAGCCTTTGCCCTGGAATCACAATCAGCCAGATTCTTACCATGGCTCTCAGCACAGTGGGTGGGGGAAGGGTGTTGGAGATTGAGCTTCCCTGCCTACTGAAGGCTTCTTATCTGCCCTCTTTATAGATAGGATTAAGCCTGGAGGAGCTGATCTACAGAACTTCATGTGCTCTGAAACCAAAACCTCCAGAGGCAGAGACCCAGGATGGAGAAGTCTTGGCTGAAGGCTGTGACCAAAATGCCCTGCTCTCTGCCCCTCTTTATGAAAGTAAAAACGAAAATACCTGGCAACTGATTGGATATAGGGATGGGGATGAGCGAGAATGAGGAGTTAAGGATAATACTGATTTTGTGAATCTGGGATCTAGGGAGAGTAGTGGCTGCCTCATTAATAATAGGGAATCTGAGAAGATGGAAAGTTAAAGGGTGGCCATGAAGGAAGCTGGAGCAAGCATTATATAGTTTTGTAAGACACTGAAGATGCCAAGATCATCTAATGCATCCTGAACTGTTACCAGTTATTCTGACTTGTCTTGCCACTGGACTTCAACGACTGGAAGAAATAATGAGGTTGATGATTTTGTACAACTCATTAAAATCCAACTCAAGTGCAAGTAAAGGCTTCACTCATTATGATGCCATTGGCCTTCTTCAAAATATGAAAGACAAACAGGAATTCATTAGGCATAAAGTTGGAGAGAGAGGCAGATTCAAAACAATAATTGGACTTGGATTCAGGAGAAAGATGGGTTCAAATCATGTCTTAACACTTTTTAGCTGTGTGATGTGAGGCAAATCACCTCAACTTTCTGAGCTTTTGTTTCCTTATCTGTAAGACAAATAGCAAAACTTCATGGAGTTATATCCTTGTTCCCTTTCCTTCATCTTCATGGGCCACAATTTGGAAAATGAAGGGGTTTTGTCAGATGATCTCTGAGGTTCCATCTGGCCATAAATCTATGATCTTTTTTTATTTAAAAGAATAGAATTCAGTTCATCTTTACGAACATAATTCAAGGTACTTTCTACTAGAATGGTAGCTCCCTATCACATACAGATAATAGAAGTTCCAAGAAGGGAGAGCTTAATGTAGGCGGGTGCTATTTCTCTAACTGGTACATATTATTGTGAAAGGGGATAAGTGCAAAATTTGATTCTGGGAAGGGAGAATGTTCTAGGATCTAGAGACAATCATTCTTTCCTCCTCCTCCTTGTTACCTGAATGCCCCCATGCTTGCCTGGCACTGACTTAGGCTACTTGGAGTGAGGGACAGGGAGTAATCAAAGGAAATATATAAACTCTGAAATCTACTTAAATGTGTCACAGCAATGATCCTTAACAATGAGAGGCAAAGAATGGGAGTTAGACTCTGATATCAGCAATAATTAGAAGAAATCACAAAAATATTTCTAAATGTTGGCAGAATATAAGTACAACTGCTTCCCCACCCCTTCCCTTTAAGGTGTATGACATGCACTCTTAAAACAATTGTAAAAAAAAAATTAATTCTTGTCTGAAGTGAGTAGGTGTCTGTGGAAGGAACAGTGGATTCTGTGAGCTAAGGAATTTTTTTAAAGAATTCAAGAAGGGCATAAAAAATTCTCCTTATTGGGGCTCTTTAATGAGTTAGACAAAATTTATGTTTTTCTTTCTGTTATATTGGGGGACTTTACACATGGTCCTGCTGAGGGGAATTTAGGGGGAAATGATGTGGTTTGAAACAACTGAATTGACTGATCACTTTTTAGCAGTTAAAAAATTAATAAAAAACTGTTTGGGGGAGTTTGATTTAAGCTGACTCCACTTAGAGGAGGAGGAGGAGTTAGAGAGAGAGAAAGAGACAGAGACAGAGAGACAGAGAGAATTTTCTAAGACTATAAATTTCAGGGTAAGTATTGGCCTATATTGGTAGTCTGCTCACCTGGGAGTTGCCTGTACCAAGAAAATCTCTCCATCCCCTTCTTCCTCTCCCTCCTCTTTGTCTTTCCCCTTTCCCTGTCTTTCCCATTTCTCTCTCTTTCTCCTTCATCTCCCTATCCTTTACTTTCTTCTCTCCCTTCATCCCTCTCCCTCCACCCATTTAATATCCCCAGCAGAGAAAAGCAATTAGGTAATTATATCCTCCCCTCACTACCAGCCTTCTGGGGGAAAAAAAGGAATATAAGTTTGCTGATTTCACTTCCTTTCTCCTGACTCTTTCAGGAGGATATGGTAGAAGGCATCCTAGAATTGAAATCAGGAGGCATGTGTTCATCTTGACATATTAACTAGTTGGGAGTACTAGTTTTCCTACTTCTCCTCTGATTGCACCTTTTCTGTATTTGTTGACTTCTCTTCATTCTCCTACCCATTAAATATGAGTATTCTCTGGTATAATTAGAATCTGCTCCCCAGGACTCTAAATCCCAGCATCCCACTTTAGTTCTCAAATTACATCCTTACAATTTGGAGATAAAATTTGTGTGTGACCCTACCCCTTTCTCTCTGTTTTCCCCTGAACATGGCTGGTAAAACATTTCTTTACTCAAGTTTTTATTTTTGTCCTTTTATTTCTTCTACTTCAAGTGATTATTAATAAATCTTATAAAATATAATACTTGGAGTTATTGGATATTCATTTTAATCTTACACTCCAAAGCTCTGTTTTTGACCCTCTTTTCATCTCTCAACTCACTCTCTCCCTTGGAGACTTCATTTAATCCCTGTGCTTCAATTACTTGTATACAGGTTGTTCCTTTAACAACCAGGTGGCCCTGCTTGGCACTCTCCTGATGTTATTCAACAGGAAAGTACCAGAAGAAGCTATCTTGGAACTCAGCACATATAGATGAATTACTGAAGAAGCCCCAAGCTCCCTATGGTTTTCAAAGAGTGAAATGCCAGGTCATTATCTAATAATTTATATGAATGTAGATTTAGCTCATGAGAAAAATTCTCAATATTCTACTGGTCAAATTTTGCCTTCTTTTTTGAACTTGATAGATTAAGGATGATAGGACAAATTTAGAGATGGAAGGAAACATCAAGATCATTTAGTCTAACCTACTCATTGTAAAGATAAGGAAAATGACACCAGGGAAACAACTTGCTGAAATTTTGTCTCTGAAATTGAATGCTTTACCACTGCCCCATGATACTTTTCAAATACAACTAGATGGCACAGTAATTGGAGTGCTGGGTGTGGAATTAGGAAGAAGCATGCTCAAATCTGGTCTAAGATGCACTAACAGTACAAGCCACTCAATCTCTGTCTACCTTAGCATGGTTTCTATGGACTAACATAACAGATGCTTAATAAATTACTGTTATATTCAAACTCCGAGAATTGTTGGTCTCACCTTGATTGACAGGTGAAGACAGTTGAAGACTTCGGAATGTTCCCAAAGGCCATGAGGACAGGGCAAAGGCAGTTCGCCTGAGAGTATAAATACCCCTAACAGCCATCTGAGAGAGGTCTTTGGTCTTTGGGCCTTTTGATTTGGTCCTTGGCCTTTGACCACTGATCTTTAATCTTGGGTCCTGGAGCACTGATATGTGGATCCCTGACCATGGGTCATTGGTTCTCCCTGAATCTCCCTAGATCTTTAGGCATTTGAATCATTAGCTATTTAGATATCTGGGCCCAGATGGTGAATGGGAGGAAGGGAAGTGAAGAAGAAGAGGGACATGAGGGTGGATATTTCCTGAAGGCTGTCAAGGCTGACATATCACAAATATGAAAGCTGAGAGAAATCACAATTTTCCAACAGAGTAGATTGCCCTCTCTGCTTTGGCAGTGGCCAAGCTGAACCAGAGGAGTGTGAAAAACAATAGCTCCAGCTTTATTGAAACAACAGCCTACAGTACTGAGGGATTATTGATAATAGATATTAGTGTGACAGGGTCTCCTATCCCCAATCCATTCCTGATTATTCCTTTCCCTATTTAAGATCAATAGATAAAGTTTCATTAAGTACCTTCCTGAGTAGTCATTATATCATGACCCTTGGGGAAAGAGCAACACAGTCATATGAAAACGTGATCCAAGGCTAATTAGATCCCAATATTAATAATTAATCCAACCCCAGGCTGAAAGGGTTACCCATCCGCCTGACCAGTTAAGGTCCTACCTGGGCACTGTTATTTAGCAAAGGTAACTGAGTTGGTGTTCCCCAGTCACGAGCAACCTAGGGGAATACAAAGACACAGCTTCCCTAACCAATATCCCCTAGAAGCATCAGAGTCCTATTTTCTTTATAACAATACCTGTTCCCTTTCCTTTTTCTCTCTCATTTATTGACCACTAGTCCTATGACTATAGAATAATGAGGTCAACATTCCACAGAAGCAGATAAATATGGTTAGGTATACCATGTATCATTTCCTTCTTGAATAGGAACATGGGGGAGAGGGGAAGAACAAAACACAAAAAGAAGAAAACAGTACAAAAAAAGCCACCTACCTCTGTTAATGAGAGTAATGTAGAAAGCCTGAAAAGATATGCTTAGAACCAGACTGGAAAGGGTTTTGAATGCCATGCTAAGTAGTTTGTATTTTGTCCTTTAGGCAATAGGGAGCCACTGAAGATTTTTGAGCAGAGGTGTAATTCTTGAGCAGGATTGTGCTTTAGGAAGATTATTTTGGAAACTGAACAAAAGGTTGATTGAGGAGATCAAAGACTAGAAGTTAAGATTCCATTTAAGAGCTAGTTTAAATTGTCCAGGCATGAAATGATGAGAGCCCAAACAAGAATTATGGCCATGTGAATGGAAAGGAATTGATGGATGTAGACAATATTGTTGGGGTAGAATCAATAATACTTAGTAACTGAATGGCTTTGGAAGGTAAGAGAAGAAGGGTCACCAAAAACTCTGAGATTATACACCTTGATGACTAGAAAGATAAGGGTTTTTCAGTAGAAGTTGGGAAGTTTAGAAGTTGCATGACATATTTAAAAAGATATTGGACATGGGGCCAAGAGATCTGGGTTCTTTTTTTCTCCCACTAAATAAGGAAGGTAGATTTAAAGGGAAAAACTTAGAGGTTAAGTTCCACTTAAGACATGTTCAATTTGAAATGTTCTTATTTTGGAGATGTCCAACAAGCAGTTAGTGATGTGAGATTAGAGAACAAAAGAGTTATTAGGGTTGATTGTATAATCTGCATAGAGGTAGAAATGGACCTCTTGTCAGCTGATGAAATTGCCAAGAGAGAGCTTGGGAAGTAAAAGTAACAATAGAAACAAAATGAATGAATTGACTAATTGCTCCTTTTTCAGGATTAGTTTGAGGAAGTGCTTTGGGATCTTTTTGGGAGCAAAGGTCCATAAGACTTATTCTTACTTTGGTCTGTCTTCAAGTAGAACTCATGATCAATACAAAGATCTCTGTATTGTAAAATGAGGTTTCCTGTACACATATGATTCACCTACTATGAATTGCTTTTAAATTATTCCCTTTGCTCTTGTTTGCCTCATTATTCTTTGAGTATAAATCTTACCCTCAAATTATTTATGTGCAAAGAAATCCAGAAGAGTAGCAGATCAGTCTCACCAAGAACTTACTCATTACAAGTGAATAAATAAACAGGAATACCAAACAATCATTCTCTTCATCAAAAGAATTCCACCCCCCACCTCAGACATCTCTAATAATTACTGAGGGATTAGGGAAAACTCAACCACTGAGAACTTGTCAATGTTCACTACAAAAATAATAATAATTAAAAAATCCAGCACAGTCAAGTTTCCAGGATTCAATCATGTATTTTTGTTTTCTGTTTTTTGTTTTTATTCTGCTCTAACAAACTTCTTTATAATTGGCAGGTTCAAGAGCCTCAATAATAGTAGGCACCCCCATCTCCCCACTCCTACTTCCAGCCTGGCTTCATGGCCATTGCACAGGGGAACAAACCTTTAAGTTCCTTGCCACCACCACTACAAACCTAAGAATATTTCCAAGGGACCGGAAATCTAGCCCTAGCCAAATCAACAATGCATTGTACACTGTGCAGAGACAGAGGAAGTAGTAACAAGGTAGGCTAGGCACCCACCACCATGACATCAGCTGCCATTTCCCCTTGAACCCTGATAGAGGTAGGCTAGGACATTCTACCACAGTGCCCCCCAAGAATAATTATATCCCTCAGGTAATCGGAACGCATACATAAAAATACATATATGTATGCACAGATATATGCATATAGATGTGTTTATGTGTATATTAGATGTTCATAACACCAAACCCACATCATCATTTAGGCTTGCTTTCTTTCTGATCAAGAGCAGGCTTATTTATTCTCCTGCAACCTATATTGACCTGACAAGTTGGATTGTTCCCCAGAGGGTTAATTGCTTGACTAAGGATGCCCTCAGAGCCCTAAGAGTAACTCTAACATGGGAGAATTTGTATATTTACTTCTTCCAAATGTAGTTCCTGAGCCTCCACTGGTATACTTCCTATGTAAACACATTAACAAAGATATTAATCTTGAATCATTTGCTAAATAAAATGTAAAGCAATAAAAATCATAGCTTAAAATAGTTCACCTCTAAACCTAAATCACATTCTTCTTCCAGTGTATACAGTATCAGCAAGAGAAAAGAGGCAGAAAAATGGAAATCCAACAATGAGACAAATAAGTAGGGAAACCAATATTCCCAGGGTAACCTACAATTCTAGAGAGCAGACCTTGAAGTTCCTAAAAATCAAATATATTAACTTATATAAAGCACTTTTCAAACCTTAAAATAAGATATAAATTCTATTTTGTTAAAATTATTGTTTCTTTGGGGAATAATCTTCACTGCTACTTTTTGGGCAAGAGAATTCCCCTTTGCGCTCCTTTGCACTCCAGCTGGACAAAGTCTCATTTGTGCAACTATTGGGTTTTTAATGTAGTGTTAAAATTTTTTGTTGTTGTTGTTAGCAAATAGCAATCTTAAGTCTAGTATCTGATGAGCTTTCCAGGTTTGTTCCCTGGATGCTCAAGTATCATTACAGTCTGTCTGTGAAAAGCAGTTCTCTTAAGCCTGGGATCTTCAAAGCTTTTTAGATCTGTTCTCTGGCTTTGAGGAATGTTTCCTTCTCAATCCATAGAGGACAATTAAGGACACTGTAGATAAGCTTCTGAGGGCTTTCCCTTCTATCAAACTATAGATGGCACTAGAGAGCAAGGCTTGTTTTCCCCAATCATCTCCATCCTAGCAGAGGGTTCTGAGCTTCATTAGCTTCTGCCATTTTAAAAATCTATGTTCTGACTTCTGATATCATCTTCTGTAAGTGGAGGCTTTCTCTGATGGACTCCTATTAATTCTCTTGACTTCTAATGTCATTCTTGCCTCAACAGAGTTTTGGCACATATGTTGTTCAGTTGTTTCAGTTGTATATGGCTTTTCTTGTCCCCATTTGGGGTTTTCTTAGCAAAGATACTAGGTAGTTTATAATTTTCTACTAAAGCTCATTTTTCAGATGAGGAACTGAGGGAAAAGGGGTTAAGTGACTTGCCCAGATTTACCCAGTTGGTATCCAAGATCTGATTTGAACTCAAGCCTTCCTGATTCCAGACCCAGGACTCTATTCATTGTGACACCTATCATTCTTGCCCCAAAGTTAGAACCTTCTTATATGTATTGATCCACTTTTGCCTTAGGTGGAGAAATCCCAAGTCCAAATTTCTGTCAGATATGGCAATAGTCAATATATAATTGTCTCAAAGTCCCCAAACAGGTATTTGATTCAGTTTTTCAGCAATAAGCTTCCAAGTTGTAAGAACAATTATATATAAATTAGCTGCTGGGAAACATGTACACTGCAGTCATCAATCAATAGTTTGTTTCCAAGAAAGCTGTTTTCATTCAGGTCCTCTCAGAACTCCTTAAGTTGCTTTTCTTACACACATGTCCCCTTTGTTCCCCTTTGAGTAAATAAAATGTTCACATAAAAAGAATATTATATTATTATATACAATTAGTTTAACATGTTGCTGACTGAATTGACTGTGTCAACTAAGTTGGGGAGGGGAACATATCACATTGTCTTTTTGTTAAACATTTATTCATGATTTATCCATGACTTTTAACTAATTGTAAGCCTAGGACTCCAGAGGCCCTGATGTTTTGTTACAGGATATAAGTTAAAGGTTTAAATCTCCTCCATTTTCCCATTCAGAGATGACTTGTTCCTTTTTCTGTATCCAAACCTATTCATTCTTCCTGAGCTTAAGTTCTTCCTTGGCCATGTGTCCTTCTGCCCACTGATAGGTCTTGTGTCTGAACTTCTGCTTCTCTATATCACACTTTTTGGCATTTTATAGATCTGTGGAAACAGAGCATCTTTCAGTTGGAAGACACTTTATAGATCATCCCATCAGACACTACCTTATGCATCGTTGTTTCATGTGTGTTAGTTTCATATTCTCTAGTGAAAGGTAAGTTTTTTGAAAGGAAAAGCCCTTTCTTAAGCTTAAAAAAGTAATTTGCCCAGGACTGTGCAGTACATTGTTGGCATGCTTGACACCCTACAAATATTTAATGAGAGAAGCTGAATATGGGGCACCAAAAGGGAAATCACAAAAAGGTTGGAGCAGGAGAGTCTTTGATAATAATAATTTACATTTGCATAGGACTTTCAGGTTTATGCATTTGCTACTCATAACAATGGTGTAAGGTTGGGACTACAGGTCTTATTTCCATTTTATAAATCATAGGATTTAGAGTTAGATACTTAGAAGACTTCAAGTCCAACCTCCTCATGTCTCCCTGCCCTCATCTCTTTCATGAACTAGTTGTATGAACTCAGGCCTTTCTTACCTCGTACCAAAAAAAAAAAGTGTGTTGGATTCTTTACAAATTAGGATCCCTTCTATTTCAGTCTATATCTGTAAACTTTGGGATACAGTAGGTCTGTTCTCTAACCAGATGGATTAGTTTCTATTCAACAAATATTTATTTAGAACTTTTTCTGTACTTGCCATTGAGTTGGGTCCTGGGCATGCAAAGAAGAAGAAATAGAATAAATCATGTCCCCAGGGAGCTAAAAGTTGGCCTTCCTCCTGTTGTGAGAATTAATTTTCTCCCTTAACACTCCTCCATCAAGGCTGGGAGCTAACCTGAATTCTGGATACTTAATCCACTTTTCTGTCCCTTTCATGAAAATATGTTGTTCAATTGACCAAAAAGCGTCCATTTGGCAATATCTCTTGCATTATCTATCCTTCTCCAGGACACTGAGTAACTTCACATAAGCTTTTCTTTGAAATGTACTTCTTAAGTTCGAATGACCTATAATTACTGGCTAAAATCATGTTTTGGAGCATACCCAGGTAATATAAATTATTTGGAATTATTCAGAACTCCCAATCCTTGACTATTAACTATTCTGTAGCAATGACAGATATGTAACCATGATTGCTCATTTCCTGATTGATGTGCTTCCCCACATCCTTTCTTTGGGGTTCTGAGTAAAATAGATAGGTTAAAAATTTGCCAGCAAATGTTAATTATCTGTCCTAAATTCTGGGCTAGCTAATTATTATCATAGCCTTTGAAACTATGAACTCTAGTCACCCCCTTGACCCTATGTGAGAATTAGACAAAGAATATTGGGATGTGATTAGGAAAGGGCTGGTAGTAGAAAGATGGAGTTCCCATAGTTTCTAGCAAATCCAAAATTAACTCTTCCAATGATCCACAAATTAATTGTCTTTCACCCTAGCAGGTTCCTCTCCCCTTGAAGCTGGAGAAAGATTAATGTCATACTGAAGAGATCTGAGGTACTCGCTTCAAGCTATATTTAACTCTATACAAAAGTATAAAATTGTCTCCGGTACTTTCACACCTTTCCTTCCCCTCTTCAGCAAGTTTTTCATTGATCCATCTGCCACATGGCTGCCAAATTAAAATTCCTGAAAAAGGTCTTACCATGTCTCTCACGTATTCCAAAATATTCCTATTTCCTTTTAGGTAAAATAGTAACTACTCAATCTGGTATATAATTCCTTCCATTTTCTGTTCAAAGCTACATATGCCAACATTCGTCTTATTGTTCTTTATTCTGGCTAACTGTCCTACTAGCTATTCTCCTTCTACTTTCCCTTAGACATATGCCTTTTTCACTGGTTCTCCCTCATACCTGGAATGATCTCTTTCTCCTTATCTTTGACTTTCCTCTTCCTTCTTTAGCTTAAATCTTACCTTATCGAAAAGGCCTTTTTTAGTCCCTCTCATGGTTAGTACCTTCTCTGTAAGATTGCTTCTACTTAAACCGGTATGTGTGTATATATCCATACATGCATATGGATATTACCCTGTATAGATTTATATATGTTTGTATGTTTATATACATATAGGTATATGTGTGTATATATATATATATATATATATATATATATATATATATACTACTTTGCCTCAGCTCTTAGCATAGTGCCTGGAAAGCATTTAATTATCACTTATTGATTTGCCTTGACCCGTCACTGGCTGTGTCCAGTGCTAAGAATATGCTCCCTCCTCATTTTAGTCTGGAAGAAGCTCTGGCTTTTTTTCATGGCTCAGCTCCTTTTTGAAGTCTCATTTAGTTATTAGTGTTCTCTCCCTTCAGAAATTACTTTAAAAAAATTATGTAATTGTTCTATTCTCTGACCTTTAGCAGAAAGTAAATTACTTGAATACTGTGCCCAATGCCTTACCATACAATTGGTGAGTTGAGTTGAATAGAATTGATTGCTTCCCCTTTCCATTTTCTTCCTACTAGGGCTATTTCAGGTCTCTTTCAGAATCTGTTAAAGTAATCTTTGTGTAATGGAAAGTACATTGGGACTGGGAGTTAGGAATGCAGAGATTTAGCCCCAATTCTGCCAGTAATGAGCTGTGTGGACTTGGATGTGT
>NC_058131.1:578115794-578156655 GCF_016433145.1 Gracilinanus agilis
GAGAGAGAGAGAGAGAGAGAGAGAGAGAGAGAGAGAGAGAGAGAGAGAGAGAGAAAGAGAGAGAGAGATCAGCCTTTTTTGTGTGGGAAGGAATAAATTATTTTCCCCATGTCCAGATCATATGCTCTTTTTATATCCATTTTTGGAGAAGTCTTTGTAAGCCATGAGTAAAATCATTCCTCAATGGTTTATACCTAATGACTAGCCAAAATTGAGTGGGAGTGAGTACTCCCAGCCCCTCAGGCCCAGTAATGATTCATGAAGGCCAGACTCCAATGTTCCATTCCCACAAGTCCTACTAAGAAATGAATGCTAATTTAAGTATTTAATTTCTACTATAGTGTTAGTGCCTGGTTGTGACTTAACGTGTCAACCTATCAAGTATTGATATTCAAATTACATTTTAATAGCAACCTTCAATTCTTAACTCAAAAAAAGAGAAAGAGAATTTTAGGTATTCATGTAGAACTATTTTGAGGGCAAGTTGACCTTTATAATACCCTATAAATCATGCTGTGTAACCATTCATCTAAGCTAGCTACATCTGCTATAACTTGCTGAGAGACCTTAGGCAAGTCACTGCTGTTTCCTGAGCCTTGTAGAGGAAGAAATGATGCACCTTTTAAAAACCACATTGTGTGGCTTAAATGACAATGTTGTCTTCTCTGTAAAGGGTATTTCTAGCCAATCAACTTCAAGAACCACAATCCAGGATGTGAGCATTATCATTGAGCAAGCAGAAGAATGGAAAGTAGATTAAGCTTTTCTATAGCACTTACTATCTTGCCAGGCACTGTAGTAAGTGCTTTATAAATATCTTATTTGATCCTTACAACCTTGGGAAATAGGTGCTGTTATTATTTCTGTTTTACATTTGAGGAAACTGAGGTAAACAGAGGTGAAGTGAATTGAAGTCTTACTGAGGCCAATTTAAACTCAGGTCTTCCTAACTCCAGGCTCGGTGCTCTTTCCACTGTGGAACCTAGATTCTTAGGTCACCCAAGTAGGTCACCCTTTAACACAACGTTCAAGCTTTTTTGTTCAAGCTTTCCTTTTACTGCAGAACTACATCCCTTTGGTCTAGTTAAATGCCTCAGAATGCTACTGATTGGTTGTGGATTCTAACTCAGTCTAAAGGGTTATATAAGACAGATCTATACTCTAGAAAGCTAAATATGTTAACTACTAGCAGCAGTCTTAGGGTGCTAATAAATTTTGTTTCCTTTCAGTTTAGCTGCTTACTTTATTTGACTTTCATTTTTGTGGACCTCCTGCTGGGTGATATTCTCTCTGGGCTCCCTAGGAACCCAGGTTGAGAAATTCTCTGACAGCCTCAGTTTTCACATTTGGGAAGTAAAGGGTTTAGATGAGATGTCTGGCATCTCCTCTAGCTTAAATATTTTTAAGAATCTGTTACTTTACATAAAGGCAAGTCTTGATCTTAGTTACAAGGTGGAAGTTAAAAGGAAGAAGTTCTGGCATCAGATTATCCATGGAAATATATGAGACATTTAATTTTTAATACAAGAAGAATCACACATGTCAATCGATGCAATATTTTTCTAATAATAATTTTAATATAATTTCTCTTATGTAAAAAGCTCTTTAAGTACAAATAGTTACAAGTAGATATATTTTTTCTTTGAAATAAAAAATTTGTTTTATGATCAATTTCCTGTACCTTATAGATAAAAAAAAATTATCTTTACTATAGCAAATGGTACAGGTTGGTCCTTCAAAGTATTTTGAAATTCCATTAAAGATCATACTTCCTCCGGCTCATAGGGCTAGAACAAATGGCAACAGACTCTCTGTTGTGGCCATCAGATTTATTTCTACTTCTCTGACCCTCTGTCTGGTTCGATGGGTGACTTATGGGCAAAGTAAACCAATGACTACAATTGGAATCCCAAGAAAGCTCTCACTTCCCCATAAATCTTGTCCACTGAGTTTTATCCCTTCAAGTTAAGATTTTGATTGGTGATGGAATACTATTGTGCTCAAAGGAATAATAAACTGGAGGAATTCCATGTGAACTGGAAAGACCTCCAGGAATTGGTGCAGAGTGAAAGGAACAGAGCCAGAAGAACATTGTATACAGAGACTGATACATGGTGGTAAAATCAAATGTAATGGACTTCTGTACTGGCAGCAATGCAATGACCCAGGACAATTCTGAGGTATTAATTAATTAATTGGTTTTTAAACCCTTAACTTCTGTGTGTTGGCTCCTTGGTGGAAGAGTGGCAAGGGTGGGCAATGGGGGTCAAGTGACTTGCCCAGGGTCACACAGCTGGGAAGTGTCTGAGGCCGTATTTGAACCTAGGACCTCCTGTCTCTAGGCATGACTCTCAATCCACTGAGCTACCCAGCTGCCCCCAATTCTGAGGGATTAATGGAAAAGAACGCTACCCACATTCAGAGGAAGAACTGCAGGAATGGAAACACAGAAGAAAAACAACTGCTTGAACACATGAATTGAAGAGGACATGGTTGGGGATGTAGACACTAAACAACCACACCAATGTAACTATCAATAATATGTAAATGAGTCTTGATTGATCACATATGTTAAAACCAGTGGAAATGCACGTTGGATATGGGGGAGGGTAAAGGGGGGTGAAGGGGAAAGTAAAAACAAGAATTATGTAACCATGGAAAATGTTTCTAAAAAAATAAAATATTAAAAAAATATAATTCAACCTGTGATAAGCTATTCTTTAAATGTTTTTAATACTCATATAAAATTATTAAAAAATACTCCATCTGGTGATTTGGAGTCATAAGGAAATAAGTTTAAATTCTGGTCCTGTTACATACTAAGCTCTGTGGTCCTAGGCAAACTTTCCTCCCTCCTAGGCCTCAGTTTCTCTGTCTGAAAAATAAAGTTTGACCTACAAGACCTGTAAAGTCCCTTCCAGCTCTAATACATTATGACTCAAAGCTGGTCTAGTTGGTGAATGTAGAATGGAGGAGTAGGGACAGGAAATGGCAAGTGTGAAGGGCATTGATACCTCATAATGGCTGTAAGCCAATAAGAAAATGCAGAAACCAGTAATTTGACTGAGGCTAGACCATTCTAGTTAATTAATCAGTCAAGCATTTACTATGAGTCATATTCTAGCATTGTGCAAAAGGTGGGGAGGGCAGTGCTTAAAAAGACAAAAGTGAAATCACCCTTGTTCTCTGGGAGCTTACATTTGAAAGAGATATTTGAGAGAGAGAATATACAAGTCTAGGTTCAAATGATACATAAAACAGATGCACAGTAATCTTTGAATAAAGGTACTTAGCAACAATCAAAAATCATTCATAGAAGTGTCCCATACTAAAAGGAAGTTTCCCTGAGACTATTCACAGACAAGTTCATCACATTGATTTGGATCTGGTTGGGAGCAAAAATTCAGATTCTAAGTCAGAATCAGTCTGTTGTTTGTGCATGTGTGCTTATCCTGTGACTCTATCCTAGTGTTATTAATTTCAATTAGGAGGAAAGTCTTTGAATAAGAAAGTTTCAGTGACAGTCACTTCAGTATGTCAGATTTGGTACCTTTCAAGGATACTTGTTAATGGGGTTTAAGGTCTTTTCATCCATACTAGGTTTTTATTCAGTCTCCTCATGTCTGTAAGTACCTATAGCTGTTCTGCTCCATCTAATTCATTTTCTGTTCTGCATTCAATAGCATTTGAGATCTCCACAAGAACAAATAAACCTCTGAACTCCCTTAGACTTAGAGCCTGCCAAGGTCCTCCCTCCCACTCAAGTAAAGACAGTCTCACAACAAGGCTGAAGTAACATCAAAAGGCATTTGTGCTTCCTGCAATCCATTTGCCAAAGAATTTGTGTGACATGTTGTCTGACTTCCTGTTTCAGCTTTGCCCTGGATTTCTCTACCTCAGGCAACCAAGGAAGGAGGTCAAGGGAGCTCCTCAAGGTGATGGATTCATTGGTGAACAGGTGTAGGCTGTCTGGCTCCTGGTGCACTCATCACTAGGGGATCTGCCTTCCTTACTAGGCTTTAATTTTTACTCAGTGGAGCAAGCTGCTCAAGTCTGTAGGAAGTTGAATATCAACTAAAGGCTGGAGGGAGGAGGATGTTTTGGTGCAGCTTGAGAAAACAGAGTAGAAAAATAAAGATGAAAAAGTTTTTTTTAAGGACTTGTATGTTTGCTTTTTTATTTGGATTGTTTTTAGTTAGATGCTCAATAAAATGCCGAAAGGAATGCTTATATATTCTTATATAGTTTTAACTCAAAAATGATTTCTGAAAATGGCATACAAGGAAGTCTCATGTAATTCTACAGTGTCAGACCATTAAAATTCTTGTGAATGGAGAATTATGGGATTGTAGATTTATAGTTGGGAGAGAATACAGAGGTACTTTAGTCTACCTCCTTCATTTTACAGATAAAGAGACCAAATCATGGAGGAGTTAGTGACATGCCTGAGGTCATGCAAGTAGCAATTTTCAGATGAAGAATTTCAACCCAAGTCCTTTGACTACTCCCCCCAATCCCAAAATATAGTACCCTATCTACTGTATCATGATGCCCTCACCATAGATATCATGGAAAGAAATTATAGTATGTCTATTGTTCCAAATAAAAATTAATTTAGAGACTTTATATCAGCATTCAGGAAGTGTTGGCACATATGTCAAGTCAGTGGAGGGGGGAGAGAAGGGGAATATCTGCTCTGTTCCCCCTCTTCCCAGTGCCTGAGGACATTTTTTGCATGCCCCACCCCTCTGTCCAGCCACCCAAAGGGAGCACTTCCTCCCTCCACTCTCTGGGGTAATGCTGAGGCTCACAGGCAGCTGGAAGTTGCAGTTTGGTCATGCAAACTTGAAAACCTTCACCAATGTTGCTTTATGCCAAATTTATAAGTATTTATTAGTAAAACAAAATAAAGAGAGAAATAAGGTTTCTAGCCTTTCTAACTTGTAAGAGATGGCTACATAGATAAGCCAGCAGAGGGATAGCTCAGAGAATGGCTGAGACAAACAGAGAGACAGAGATGGAGAGATGATAAGCTTCACCTGCTAGCTTTTCAAGCTCTCTCCAAGTCATTCCACCTGGATCTTTTAAGATCTTTCAATTGGCCCACAGTCTCCATACCTCATGTCTCAACCAGAATCCTTACCCACCAAGCTGACAGACCCAAATACTTCACTTTGTGACTCCTATGGCTACTCACTGTGGTGAGTCTTCCAGGACTAGACTAGGGTGGAGGTCCCTCAGATATTTAATTCACAAGCTATCAAAAAAAAGCAAGTTGCCTCCAAAGGGAAATAGCATTTTCAAAAAAGAAAGGACTTCATAAATTCATAGGTTTTGAAATGGAAGGGGCAATCATGTAGTCTAACCCCTGACATTTTACAGATAGAGAGAGTGAAGCACAGAGGAGTTAAATGACTTAACCAAAGCCACACAGATCATGAGCATTCATGCTAATATTTAAACCTAGGTCCCTTGACTTTAAATCTGATGACAGCTATGCTATACTTAGAAATTAGGTAACTGTATTTTTTAGAACAACAGCAAATAAATTCTACATGATATAAATGTATGCATTTGCTACCTGTATTTTACCAAAATAATTTCTCTAGATAGATAGGTAGGTAGATAGATAGATAGATAGGTAATTAGGTAAGTAGATAGAGAGATGGAGAGATAGACAGAACATTTATTAAGTCTTACTATGTGCCAGGTACTGTGATATAATTAGAAGACTGTTGTAAATAAATCTAAAGAAGCAGATCATTATAACTACTGCATTCTGACTTATCATGCAGATATTGCTGGATATGTTCCTGTCCTGATTTGGTTTCCAACAGAGGTCTGGAACTGGAGAAGACTCAGTCAGTATTATCTATTTATTTCTGATGCTATTGGAAACAAGGAACAAATATAGTTTTAGTGGTTTCAGGACAGGGAAAAACATGAAAGTGTAAAGATTTTAGTGTTAGAAATTGGAACTTAATTCTCTTTGATCTTAACATACAAAAGGAAATAGAAGTGTCCTTTATTGAAAAATAACAGTCAGGTGGACTAATCAGTAGTAGCTGATCTCAGAGTCAGGAAAATCTAGGCTCCGGTTCTACCTTTTGCACATGGCCACCTGACTCTAGTCCCTTAAACTCTCCATGAAATGAGCAACTCCCTTAAACTGTAAGTACTTAATGAGGCACCATAGTAACTACTTAATAGTACCTATTGTTGTTATTGAGTCATTTTCTGTAGTTTCCAACTCTTTGTTACCTCATTTGTGGTTTTCTTGGCAGAGAGGCTGGAATGGTTTCCATTTTCTTCTTTAGCTCATTTTACAGTTGAGGAAACTGAGGAAAATGGAGTAAATGACTTGCTCAGTAACACAGGTAGTAAGTGTCTGGGGCCATATTCGAACTTGGGAAGATGAATCTCTAGGACTTCAGGCACTAGTTGCCCCATGGCACAAAGTAAGTAATTAATTAACTTACTTTGCTAAGTGCCACAGTATCTACTATCTCCATTAGGAAAGAATGTTTCCTCATCGAGATCTCATTCCAAAGAAATCAGATGCAGTTTTAAAAGATCATTTTCATTAATTTATCTTCTTAACCTAGGCAAATTATAATTTAATTCCTCTTAATTTCATGCTTTGTTGCAAAATTATTCACCTAGGCTTAACAAAGTGAGGCCTTCTGAGAAGGATAGTTCCTTACAGCTAACTCTAGAAAAAATTCTAATAGCTTATTTTGGCCCATCTCTAAACCTGCCCCAAATTAAAGTGGAATATTAAGAGTTGTTGGATGAGTGTGAATGGGACTGGTTTCATGAATATTTGGAAATGTCAGTCACCTTTGTGCTCTTAATCAATAAATCAACAAATGTTTAAGTACCTTCAAAATCTTAAGCACCATACCAAGTGATGAATATGAAAATACAAAGTGAAAGTTCCTCTCTTTAAGAGCATATATTCTAATGGAGATGTAGATATATACATGTAGCCTTATAAGCTCTGAGTACCCTTAACCCTCTCTCTATGACAAATTAGTCTCTTAGCAATCTGTGTGTTTGTGTGTGTCTTTTTGTGTGTTTCTCTCTATCTCTGTCTTCCTCTCCCTCTCTCAATCCCTGTCTCTGTCTCTCCCTGTTCTAGAACTAACATAGAGATTCCCTAGGGCAGGGGTAGGCAACATGTGGCTCTCAAGCCATATCTGGCTCTTTCGAGGGCCAGATATGGCTCTTTCTGCAGGAGCCATAAAGTCAATTTTTTTTTCAGGTGCTGTTACAGGAGCGCGCACTGTGAGCACTGTACGGCTCTCACGAAATTACATTTTAAAAAATGTGGCGTTTATGGCTCTCACAGCCAAAAAGGTTGTCAACCCCAGCCCTAGGAGTTTACTATGTATTTATCACCATCAGTTTCTACCTTTCTGGTATATTCTTCCCAAGGATCTAGAACCCCAAGATCATGTTCTTATCAATATTACTTGGCTGTTATGAAGGGCTATTACTGATAATATTATCACATAAAAGGAAGTAGGGACCTTTCCTTTTAACTAAGAGCACATTTTACCCTTATACCACCTCAGTTCTTGGTGATAGTGGGTTCAGACTTAAAGCATCTTATTTCGTTCACCAAGTTCACTTTCAAATTCAGCATAACAAATGGTCTCTCCCTTGTTTATAAGGCAAGACATCTTAGTCTGTTACTGGGCTGTGTCCTATTTATTCATGGGTCAAAGTGCTATTGGTAGATTAGACTTCAAGGTCCAAATAGACAGGCTGCCAGGGCTTTGGTGGCTCTCCATTCTAACTTTTAAAAGGTCATATGGTTGTAACTGTCTCAAGTGCTTACTCAGCTCTATGCTAGGAAGAACAAATGCAAAGATGCCTACAGTCATGGACCATATGTCAGTCATGGATGGGGAGCATTGCCCCACTCAGAGGCAGAAAAGAGGAAATGCTTTTGTTGGTTAGTGCCTTTGGAATACAAGCCTGGTTCAAACCAATCAAAATTCTCTTTTTCGTGTAGTAAACCTATCAGAAACAGTATGTGTTGCACGCTCAAATTCACATAGGGATTGTGTCTGGCAAAGAACACTACTGATGCTTATAAAGACTGGACTCTCATTGGCACTCCCATTAGACATATGTTATAGACAGAATATAAACAAAATAAACACAAAGTAATTGGGGGAGGGATCACTTGTAGCAGAAGGAAGAAGGAGAAGTTTCATGTAGAAGGAGATATCCAAGCTGAATTTGGGAAGGAATCCAGGATTCTTTGAGTAAAAGTGGGAGTTTTTTCTAGGTATTTAGGACAGCTAGTACAAAGTTGGTGAGATGGGAGAAGGAGTATTATATAGAGAATAAATAGGCTAGTATGGATGAAATGTAATATATGTAGAGGGGAGTAATAGATTTGTAAGAACATCGAAAAGGCCAGATGGTAAAGTAGCCAACAGAGGAACTTATATTGAATGCTAGGATTTGGAAGTATCAAAAGTCCTGCAGTACCATCAAAGATGATCCTTACTGGCAACCACAAGTTAAGAAAGCCCAAACTCCAAGAGAGCAACCCCTTTTTTTAAGTTAAGACATTGTTGTCTTTCTTTTGTTTTTTGAATCATTTCAGTCATGTTTGATTCTTTATGGCCCCATTTGGAGTTTTCTTGGTAAAGATACTGGAGTGATTTCTCATTTCATTTTCCAGTTCTTTCTACGGATGAGGATATTGAGGCAAACCTGGTTAAGTGACTTGCCTAAAGTCACATAGCTAGTAAGTGTCTGAGGTCAAATTTGAACTCAGATCTTCCTGACTCCAGGCCTGGTATTCTATATACTGCACTGCTTTGATGTCCTAATACCTTCAGCAGGTAACACTTAATGAGGTGATCCATTAGCACTGATTTGTTAATCTGATAAATCCTTTAACGTAAATTGTAACCCTATAGACAGCAATGCAGTAGTCTTAGCTCTGCCAATGAGAGCTCATTCACTTCATCTCTTCTAGATCTTAGTTTCCCCATCTGTAAAATGATTAGGTTGAATCAGGTGGTGTTTAAGTACATTCTCAATCAGCTCTAAATTTTTGATTCTTTTCTAAAAAGTAGAAAGGAGGTGACAATGAAGTTACTTCTGGATCCTGCTCCCTCTAATGGTTTAACTTCTCTTTAAATTTGGTTCAGTTTTATGGGACCAAAGAGATGGGAAAAGCAATCCAAATTCTGTATCATTTCATAGACTGCAGGCTGCATAACGGCTCGATAAGACAGGTGGCTTAATATGATAAAAATGATATCTATTTCCCACTTTCTGTGTAAACTATTAGACGCCAGAAACACTGGGGACATTTCTTCCTCTCATAATTACTTACGAAGGAATGTAATAGCCTCAAGCATAATTAACAGCATTTTAATTCATTCTCATATTTTAAGATGGTTCATCTACTTGCTGCTATAAGAATGAGCCAAGATTTAAATTGTGTTAGAATCTTTTTTTTTTAAAAGGCCCCAAAGATGTTGAGCCCTTACTATAATTTCAGGTCAAAACTTAATTATAGAAGTTTATAATGGCAATGTCCATGATAAATGGTGACACACAAAAAAAATTAAAAAAAAAAAACCAAAACATTTATCTGTGCTTCTCCAGTGTTTCTTTCCTTTTGATGGGTAAGCACATTCTATCTTGGACTGCCTTCATTCCTGGTAAGAGTGTGAAAGCAAGAGAAAGGAGAGCCACCCAAACAAACTGTACACTGGAACTTTTATGTAGCTAATTTCTAGATAATGAGATGGCTCTTTTGGTTTCCCACCTAGAGTTTCATTGAGCTCGCTGTATTCCTTACCTTTCTGCAATAATGCTACGTACTTGCCACATCTCTATCCATTCAGTAGTAAAATTCTGTCTTTAAAATAAAAAGCTCTTCTTTTTAATGAAGCTCATAATGGTTGTATGTTAAAGATGCTGCTTTTTATTTCCCAAAGCAGAATCTGGTTATCTCTCTTCCCTGTTAAATACTTATAGCTCTCATGATATCTTTCCTTTGAGTTAAAAATTTTTTTTAAACCGTTAATCATTGGCTGTACAGAGGCAAATAGCCTGTCTTCTAATTTCATACTTCAAGATAATAAGCTATTTCAAACTATTAGAAGCAGTAAAGTGTGAAACTGAAATTTGTTGAAATTTAGGGCATCCTGGTTTCCTATATATTATTTCTGATTCTAAAGTATTCATAGTGACTTAAAGATGATTTATAGCTAAATATATATATATATATATGTATATATATATGTCTGTATCCTGATAATGTGTTCTCAGAGTATAGATCTGATTCAAAAGAAGCAGAGACCAGAAATGAAGTAAATATGTACCTGCACATTCACACATATAAGCTCATTTATATGTTTAAGCACACACAGATGTACATGTAACATAGATATATAAACAAAATGTTTTACAAAGAGAGATATCCATGTCAGAAATCAGTAAACTGTTGGGAATCTATGAATAGAAATAGTTTTTAGGAAAAGAATGTTATTAAGGCATTCTTAACTACATTTGGCATTTTGGGAGCAAGGAAAATGCTGGGGTTTCATTAAGTTGTAGCCCAAAGAAAATGAAGAATTTGGTTCACCATTCAGAGATCTTGAAATAAGTAAATTGAA
This sequence comes from Gracilinanus agilis, assembly GCF_016433145.1. Lineage (NCBI taxonomy): Eukaryota > Metazoa > Chordata > Mammalia > Didelphimorphia > Didelphidae > Gracilinanus > Gracilinanus agilis. The sequence goes on from NC_058131.1 coordinate 578,126,450, forward strand.
TAGAAAAGCTAGATGTCTGGCTACTGTGGCTCTGTGCAAAATAAAGCAAAAAAAGAAATCTCTCTATATTAAAATGCTAAGAAATCAACGGAAAGGGTCATGAATAATTAAGGAAATGTTTAAATGTCATATACAAAATTATTTATGATGAAAGTGAAGTTCATAAAATATTCATTTGTTTTCTTACTCATGTAAGACAGCAAGATCAAATAAAGTGAAAAATTATATTTACATGATCTATTTTAAACATCCAAAATATAGGCAGCCTTTCCTCCTCACTTCTGCTTTTCTCATATTGTTCCAGGATGATTTTAGACAATCCTTAGCTACTTACTTCCAATTTAATTTACTCTGATTTGAATGATAAATTTGCATTGATATAGTAGCAACTGATCACTCCCACTTTACCTAAGTGACCACAGTCTGAAATTATAGATCATGTTTATTATTTGAAAGACCTTTTGTTAAATATAAGTGTGCTGGAATATCTTGCCAGGTATAATATTATGAATGTTCATCCATGATGTGTTCAGAAAAGAAGAATGCATTTCTGGGAAATTCACCATTTAGAATACCTATAATGAGTTACTTAGTTAACCATGATTAACTAGTTAATTCATCTTCCTGAGTTCAAATCTGGCCTTAGATACTAACTGTATGACCCTAGACAAGTTACTTAATCCTTTTTGCTTCAATTACTCATCTATAAAATGAACTGGAAAAGAAATGGCAAGCCACTCTAATATCTTTGCCCTAAATGGAGTCTTAAAGAGTCAGACACAACTGAAAATGACTGAGCAACAAATGGTTAGTTATCTTTTTTTACAAAAGCTAATTGGACACACACACCTTCCCCAACATTATTTTTTAAAAATAAGAACCATTGATTCTAGCCAGGAAGCTGTAATACTTCCTTCATTACTAAATGATTGAATCGACTTCAAGACACTCAAGAGTATTATTCTTCTTGCTCATTTTCTGATTCCAAAGAAGGCACTGAAAGCATTTTTCAAGTCAGGTATGTACCACATCTCTAGTTCCTCATATTGCAGAGTACTTTAATATAGGCCAGCTTGTGAGAAGTCTTGTGGGGAAAATGGCTAAAAAGGGAGCCAAGAATGTAGTATTGGCCAAAGCTCCAAAGTATTTATTAACCCCATCCACCTCCATTCTTTTCTCTCCAACCCTGATGAAAAGGTACCTTAATTTTTGTTATTTTGTGCCCTGTCTCTATCCTTTCTCTTTTGCTTTCTTCTATGCATTAAAGAAAACAAGGAGGCCAATGCTAAATATGCACCATGGGGAAAAAATTTTTATTTGGTCTCCCATAGTATTGATAAAGTTAGTCCAAAACCAAAATATTAGTTTGCAGCATGATATGCCTGCTGCTATAGGAATTTGTTGACTTGTCAGAACTTAACTCAGTTGGTGAATGCTATCTAACAGATACCCCTCCAAACTCTAGCTTTAAATTTAATTTATGAACTTAATACTTTCCCAGAGCTCTTCCAAATGTGCTGGCCAAGTCCTCAGAATCTGGAATGAGTAAAGCAGATGAGTTATATTAGATGGAGGGAAGAGTGAGGAGGATTTATTTGTGGATTGGAAAGTACTTTGGTATAAAATAGACCAGTTTCCAGCTTGTTGATTGCAGTGTATATTTTGATTATAAAGTCCCATGAGGTTGACTCAGGAATGGCAATTGCCAACACGTCTCCTTCTCAGTAGAGTCTGATTTCAATAGGAAAAGGATATGACTAGAAGCTGCTGCCAGAACACTGTATGGTATGTAACCAAGCAGCTTTTTGATCTCAGCTAATAGGACTTTACCATTAGAGATTCCCCCATCCTGGTGACCTCACAACTTCAGAGAAATAAAAATAGTTTTTTTCCCAACAAAAGATGTGCATATCCCAGTGGTAGACACAAATGCTGACTAATCTTCAGAAGGGTTAAATAAGTAAACATACAAACAAAAACTAAAGACCTTTCCTTAGATTCTGACACCATTGGTTTTCTATACTTTTAAATACTCATTTGACTCAAACAATATTTACCGGAAAAAAATGGTCATTTTATTTGGAAGGTGAGTTAGGCACTATTGGATTTTTTCCATACTCTTCCTTAGAGGCAGATCTGAGAGGATTCAGAAAGAACATTCGTTCCATTTTTCAATGTGTCCTATTTTTTCTTTGTATTTCCTTATCTGACTCCTTTTTCCTCTACTAAAGCCAAAGCTAATTCTAGATGCTTTACAAGAACAACAGAGCAAGGGAACATAGATATCATGTCCTTCTTTGCAAAGAGTTCGAGTGGAAGGTAGTCCATATTCTTTTGGCAGACTTCCAGGAAGATGCCTCCTTTTTTAGTTTAAACAGCAAAGGGCAAGCAACACACCTTTCTAAGTATACAAACAGGATTCATTGACAAAGAGATGAAGTCTCCTGATTTGGATATCCACCATTAGCTATGGAACAGAACAGAAGCTTTTGGTTTGAAAAAAGTTCAAAGTGCCCATAGGAAGCCAGATAAACAAACCAGAATCCCAGCAGAGGAAACGGGTAGGAGAAGCTGGTGTAGAAAAGCCCCAGCTCTGACACTAACACTCACAGATTGGTTAAATAATGTTAAATGTCCCTTAACCATATTGATACTTAGTTTACCCATATGTAAAATAGGGATAATAATCACCAGATTATTGTAAGGAAAAAGCTTTTGTGAACTTGATAGCACTAGGAAATGTGAGTAATTTTTATGGGAAGGCAAGCTGTTGAGTTAACAATTAGCTTTACTTGAGGTTCTCAGGAAGGTTAAGAGGATAATAATAATTAGTATTTACATAACACATTAAGATTTTCAAAGTATTTTATGTATATCACTTCATTTAATACTCATAACTGTCCTATGAGGTGAGCCATTTTATTATGTGACTGAGGATGGTTAAGTAATTTGCTCAGCAGGTATAGTAATTGGCTGAGGTGGAACTCTAATTCACCTTCCTAACTCACAGTTCCATCACTCTATCCACTAGGTCACCTAGCTGCCTAAATTGTAGCTGTTTTATATTACCCACATGATTCTCATCTCTTTCAATCCCATTCTCAGTTCTGCTTAATGCAACCCAACTCCTAACTGAAACTAGGAATCACTAAGTTGGTGTTATGCAAATAGCATTTGTAAACATAAATTGATGGTGGTGCTCTACTCATCTTCTTCCTGAATTTAGCTTCTTTGCTTAAAAAATAATTTTACATGAAATCAAACCATTTTCTCATATTCTTTGGGATCCACTGGTCCATTACTCAGAGACTCACTCTTTCCTTTTCTAAAGAACTGATGGAGGTAGTGCTAATTCTCAGAAAAGTCAGTGGAAAGTAAGCTCACTTACTGATTCAGAAGATGATTGAGCAACATAGCTCCTCAAATTGGGTTTTTCTCTTCCATTTTTCTTTCTTTCACTCCCAGGTACTGTTTTCATTTTGACTGCTTTTCCCCAGCGAATATTCTGAGGTTTTCCTAGAAATCAAATGGCCAGAGATAGTGTCTTTTTAAATCAGGTGGAAATGTGCTGAAAAGTTCCACTAGACTCTTTGTATTACTCCTGATGTTTACAGAACACCTGGGGACAGAAGGATCTGCTGAGTGATGCTTTTTAAATAACAACTAGTCTCTTCCCCGGTACTATACCTCCCTCTTAGTAATTACTGATTTTAACTGTCAATTCACGTAATGCAGATGACTTCATTTCTTTCTCAAGCTTGAGGATATCCACATCATTTTTGGTAGTAGCATTAATACTTGTCATCAAATATGCTTCCTATATACTACTGGACTTTTGCTATCTGCACTTTTTGTTTGGGGGGGGGGTAGGAGAAACTAATCTCCTGGCAGAACCAACAGCATTAGTAAAAAGTCAAGAGCCTTCCTTGTATTCACATCCCTCTAATCTCTGTTAACTAACTGTCCATTCCTTAACCCTTATCTTGCCTACTTGGCCTCCTGCCCCGTTGGCTGCCTCCTCTAAATACCAGTATTTATATACTATCTTAATAGTGGCTACCCTTCAGGTCCCCTAGGATTTGTCACATTCATTTTTAGGCTTTAGCAACAAGAAAAAAATGACATTTTCAAACAGATACATTAATAATAATAAATAGTCATGTAAAATCCAGTTTAATCAATCTTTAAGCCTACGATAATGAAAATTCATATGTATCGAGTACTCAAGGGTTTTTAAGAAATACATTATATTGATGTTTTCTTGTCTTTACATCATAGTTATTTCTAGAAAAGAATCCCATACACAAACATATTGAACTTTACCTTGTAACAAAGAAAAGCAGTTAGAACACCTGAAACAGTAATTATACTTGCAATGTCTGCAGCATCCTATCCTTGTTGTTTTCTACTTCTCTATCCAAGGAAGGAATTCATTATATATATGTTTTTTAAACATTTAAAATATTCATTTTTAACATGTTTACATGCTTCATGCCCCTGCTTTCCCCTTCACCCCCAGCACTCCCCCCACCCATGGCCGATGCACATTTCCACTGGTTGTAACATGTGTCCTTGTTCAGGGCCTATTTCCAAATTGTTGTTAGTTGCATTGATATGGTAGTTTCGAGTCTACATCCCCAATCATGTCCGCCTCAGCCCATGCGTGTAAGCAATTGTTTATCTTCTATGTTTCCTCTCCTGCAGTCCTTCCTCTGAATGTGGGTAGCATCTTTACCATAGATCCCTCAGAACTGTCCTGGGTCATTGTATTGCTGCTGGTACAGAAGTCCATTACATTCGATTTTACCACAGTATATCAGTCTCTGTGTATAGTGTTCTTCTGGCTCTGCTCCTCTCACTCTGCATCAGTTCCTGGAGTTTCATTATATATTTTTGCAACCATCATTGGTTTCTCAATTATCCAGAGTTTGGCTTCATTTTAGTCATCCCCATTTTAGCTTCTCCTTTGCCCAGTTCTTAGAGAATGAGATGTCCCTTCTACCTGAAAATATCAAACTTATGCCCTTGATACTTTCTGTTGCCTCCTATCACTTCCTGGAGATTACCCAGATCATCTCTCTCTTCCTCATTTTCAGCCTCTTATCATTCATTGTTTCTTCCCCTGCTACCTACAAGCAAGCCAAGATTTATCTGCATTCTGAAAAACTACTCATAGTGTCTCAATTTTAACCAATAAAAATGAGGCTATTTTTCTGAGAATATAATCATTTGTTAATGGGGACATGCAATTCCCATTAACAAAGAATGGATCCCCTTTGCTGGTTTCCTTTTAGGAAAAAACAACAAATGATCCCTATCTCTTGCTTATAAAGATAATTGTTTCCTCTTTATGATTGGCCTGACATATGATTTGATTTTTGGACCTCCCCTAATAGTTCCCTTTGATGGATATTTCAAAAGAGGAGGTGTACTTTAAGAGACCTCAGCTCCTTCCTCATTGCTTCAAAACAAAGGAGTCATATGACTCTTTGCTCAAATGACTATAATGCCTAGATATACCCCTTTTCACCAGCCTGGGAAACATAGCTGAAATGGGTCAAAGTTCAATAGCCAGAGAAACATGGACAACATGCCCTTCTCTGGTATGTTGAGAAAATGAATGTCAGAGAGCTTATGAAGCTCAGCTTCTTCTGGCAATCTTTGACTAGAAAATACAAGATGACTCGAGCAAGTGTTTGCTGGCTCTTTTCTTATTTGGGGACCTGGTTAACCCAAATCTAGATGATGCATGTGGCAAGGATAGAGAGGGATTTTGCTTTCAAATACCTCAGAGAAGTTTCTTGTTTACAAATAAATAAGGAGACATTCTTCACCCTACAGCTAATAAAAGACAAAATGATCTAGCCTGATGAGATGCCCAGTGAGAGGCCTGGACGTCTTATAAGCATGTTGACTTTCAAAATCCAAAGTTTAAGAAAGGTCTTACATAACACTATTACTAATATAACATTAAGTTTCCTTAGATCTTTATTGCTAAATCCAATGGCATTTTCTTAACCCTTATCTTTTTAAAACTTTTCTGTAGCATTCAACACTGTTGGTCATTTCCTACTTCCTGGGTCCTCAAGATCCTGCTATATTGTGGCTATCTTCCTTCCTGTCTGACTTATCCTTTTTGGTTTGTTTTGAAAGTTCATCATCCATGTTCCACTCTTTATACATGGTTTACCCAGAGTCGTAGGATGAAGCCTCATTTCTTTTTCTGTTCTTTCTCTTAATGGCTTCATCTTTTCTCATGAACTGAGTAGAGATCCTAACTCCAAAATTCCAAGTCTCCCTAGAATTTTTCTCTTCTAGAATTTCTACCTTCTGATAGAACTTCTGCCTCTTCATTTAAAGACCTCTCTTAATGAATCCCAGCAACATTGAGGACTCAAACAAATGTTCAAATGTGTATTTCCTAGAATTTCTTGGTCCTAAGCAACTTATGACCAAAGAACATATTGACTTCTGAGCTATAGGAGAGTAGAAGTCTTAAAGTCAAATGATCGCTATTTAATTTTTTTGTTTTACATTGTAAGCGAGAGAGGCAATATGAAGTAGTATAGAGTCAGCTTCAGTCAGTTCAAGCCATATCTCTGACAAAGAAGCTTTGGGGCCCTGGGAAAATCATGCTTCTCAATGCCCTAAGCAACTTTCAAAGTCTATGAACTGAAAAACAGTCTCTAATCTGCAATTGTGGGTGGTTTCCCTAGACAGAATTCCTTATATTAATGAAATAATAGATCAAAGACAAGTGCCCTAAAAATATGCACTGTGAGCTAGTTACTATATAGTTTATTTGCCTAATGCAAATATAGTTTATTTGGTCCTGTGTTGACTTGACTCCAAGGACAATCAACCAGTAAAAGAATCTTCCAAAAAGAGTTGATGTTTAACCTATAAGGATGGGGAGTCTAAAAGGTAATTTCTGATTGAATAAATCCATAAACATACTCCCACCTTCAATAGAACTGAAAAATAAAATGTTTCTGACTTTCATAAAACCTTAGTGAGCTTAGCACTTAATTCAACACTTCCAGATATGTGCTTTACTCAGCATTTTGATTCAATAGAGCCAGGATAAATCTGGAACTCCCCAGTACCTAGAGACCATCAAGGCTTCTAGTGGTTAAATGGGTAAATAAAATGTAATCTTAAAAAAGGTGAGTGTTAAAACTAAAGGGGATCTATAGAAGCCTCTGGTGGGGGGATACAAAAATAGAAGAGACTATACCTGACTAGGGAAAGTATGAGGGCTCAATTGTTGGAAGAAGGTTCTAATCCTAGACTGATGATATAGCTGTCATCAGTCTTTCCATGAGTCAAATGTCATTGTTTTAATTTCAATTCTCTTCAGAGAATTCCTTTCAATGAGGTATCAGCAAAGAACATTTTCCCACAATGCTTTGCATCTAATTATTGTTCTTCAACTTCTAGGATATAATTGGCTTTTTAGGTATCTTTCATGAAAACTAATAATTGGAATGTTTTTAATCAGTCAGTAAACATCTATATCACACACATATTATGTTGCAGATAATATGGTAAGCTGTAGAGATATGAAGGAAAAGCAAAAAAAGTATCTGCCTTCAAAAAGTTTATATACTAATGGGGAGGACAACTAAAAGAACTTCATTCTTGTTAGTACTTTTGAAAAATACTTAATTCAGCCTATCAAAAAGAAAATTTCATTTCATAATGTTTCTGAAATGTATCTGGTTTGAAGTGAATAGTTGTGAAGGTTACTAAAATGTGAGAACAAAATTCCCAGGATGGTTCACTTTACCCCTTTCCATACCCCTAACCCAAATCCCCTCAACAATTATGTCATTCTTATATTGCCACCATGTAGCAGGAAGAAGGATCTTGACACTTTGATATTTTGAAGGTTGTGGTAACTCTTTCCAATCCATACCTCTCATCCTATGAAACTCGTACCTATAGCTGTCTGTGGACTCTCCATGAGAGCTCCACCCATTTTGTTGGGAGACTTCTTTTAGTTCTCTGAATACTAAGGGAGTGGTACACAGACCAAGGAATGCTCTTGCCCCAAGCTTTTCACTGAAACAAAGAATAATATTGAACTGCTGTCAAAAGATGTCGATTCATCAATGAAGAGATCTTAAAAGAAGATCTAAGAGAGATTTATTTATTTTGTCAGAAGGGTAGAACTTAAGACTTCAATCAATAATTTGCTGCTTGAATTATTGAATTCCCATTTAAAAAAAAGAAAATCAATGTAATGCACACCTTTAATTAAAGCTTAGTTTTGGCAAGCATTCTTCTCCAAAGTAAAAGTAAATAACAAAATAAAGTGATTTTGATAGGCAAAAATATCTATTTTTAGATGTCCTTTAATAATAATATGTTGCCATTCATATACAAAAACAATACTATTTTTTCACTATTGACAAGAAATGTGATCTTAGATCACCCAGACATGGGAATGTCTTTGTTCATTTATCTTTCTACATTCTCTTTTCCTCCTGGAGATCTCCCTGGAGGGAAAGTGGTGTGGGTAAAGGATATATGAGAGGAGGTCAAGAACTTGTCAATAATACCAGAGGGGTGATGGAGGGCCAATAGACCCCTGAACCTATGTCCAAAAATGACAAAGATATACTACTATCTTCAGAAAAAAATATTTCCCCCTTAACCAAGAAAAGCCCATTCAAAAATCAGCAAATGTCCTCCAAGAAAGACTTGTTATTATACGTTCAAGTACCAAAAATATGTAGAAAAAGATCAAAAGGCAAATTTTTGAAATTCAGAGATTTGTCACTTGTGATTTAATTTCTTCCTCAAGTGTTGCCTATTGACAAGACCCTGATGAAGTACTTCTCCAGTCAGCCTAATGAGCAATAATTATTAATGAAGAGTACAAAGGACATCTGAATCCTCATTTTGGCCAAGAAACAAACACATTCACTCTTGAGGCATAGGGTTTAAGTTCTATGAGGGCAAGGAATGTTTTACTTCTTTGAAAAAAATTTCCATTTTTGTTTTTATAGCTCTGATACCTAGACCAGTGCCTGATAAACAGCAAGAGTTTTAAGGGTACAGCTTGGCTCTATGCAATACAGTAATATGAACTAAATGGCCACATTGGAGTCAAATCCATGACTTTCACCTTTTTAGTATAATGAAGTAACCAGCTGAGCTAAGCAGGCATCAACATGCCCACATGATTTAGTACATTTGTTTTTAAAGATCGACCCACTAGGACTTTTTAAACTAGCTTTCACTCAAACATTGGTGACAGCTAATTCAAAATTTATGATTGTTTGCAGAGTTAATCAGCCAGCCACAAAGAGCTCAGAATTTCTTTTCTGTCTTTATTGCTGTATAGAATGTCATGCCATACAATATATGATGTAACAAGTGAAAGGGCAGAAAATAGCACAGGAGAGTAGAAATGCTAGATGTGACATCAGGAGGACTGAGCCCAATTCCAGGTTGCATCACTTGTTGTCTGTGTGACCTTGGACAGGTCACCTCATGTTCATTCATTCTCTTCTGTAAAATGAAAGGGTTAGACTAGATGATTTCTAAAGTCCCTTCCAGGACTAAGTTTTATAATCCTATAAAGGAAGAATGGAATATACACACATATTTTTGTGTGTGTTTACACACAGATACATATATATTTAAACACATACACTAATACTGAATATATTTACATATGTAAAAAGTACAACCAACCAAAAATGATAGATCTAAATTAATATATTGACCCTTCTAAGGTGTTGGAGTTTTTGTGTTATCTGGTAGGGACTTCATTTGCCTAGGATTGCATATGAAGAACTGGAAGGGACTTTTGTCTAGACTAACCTCATTTCAAGGATTAACACAGTGAGAACAAGGAAATCAAATGACTTCTTTGATCAAGGTCACACAAATAGTAAGCAGGATTTCAATACAAGCCCTCTGACTTTAGAGCCAAGGCTCTTTCCACTGTACCATAGATGTTTCTGATCATCGAATGATTTTTAGAGAAGCAGTTAAGACTTAAGAGTTATTAACTATATCTAGTATATCCTACATAATTGTGTAGTGCAGTGATGGGCAAACTTTTTAAAGAGGGGGCCAAAGGAAAGGAAATGCTCATCTGTCAGTCTATTTCTAAGGCAACTCTTTCGAAGTTTCATTGTATTGTATCCTACTCATTGTATTCGTCAGATTAGGAATAATGTTGTGAGGCGGAATAAAACATTTCAGGGGGCCCGCATCTGGCCCATGGGCCGTAGTTTGCCCATCACTGGTGTAGTGGATAGAGCACTGAACCTAGAATCAGGGAAATCTGACTTCAACTCCAAACTCAGATGCTTGTTAATCATGTGACCCTGTGAAAAGAGGTTAATAAGAGTATCTACTGACCAGGGTTGCTGTAAGGAAAAACTAAGAACATAATTGTAAAGTGCTTTGCAAACCTTAAAGCACTCTATAAATGCTAGCTATTATTATTAGCATTATTTGCATTATTATTCATTCATCCTCATCTACCCTTATTCATCTTTTTCAATTCATTCTACAACAAATACAAGACTACATTAGAAAAAATTTTACCTCAATCTCCTTTTGAGAATTAGCTAATGAATCTCTAAATTTCTTATTATTCTTACTTCCCTTCTTCCACATCAATTCCCAGTCCAGCCTTCTCTAATTATAAGTTCTTCGAGGCACAGTATACGGAAAAACACTGGATTTGAAGTCAGAATCATAATTTATAGATTCAAATATTAATTCTGAGACTCCTTAACAATATGATAAAGTCACTTAGCTCTCAAGTTTCTTATCTGAAAGATCAAGATAAAATAATTGTACTTTCTATTTCACAGTGCTGTTGTGAAGAAAACACTGTTGTAAAACATCATATAGTTCTGAATTTTTTATTGTTTTTTATTTCTCTATTACTGGTCATGGTTTTCCCTTTTGACCTAATTATACTCTCCAACTTTCCCATTGTGTGTCCATTTTCCAGGTAGTGGTAATGTAATTTTGTATGGGATCAGTAGAGCACTCATTGTATAATGACTTATGAGCCAAGTGAATAACATTTTTATAATATGTTATATATAAATGTTTAGATATACACAAATATTAAAATAAAGGTATATACATGTATATACACATGTGTTTAACATGTATTGTGCATATTGCACACATATAATTATACACATGCATGTCTATCTATCTGTCTTTGAAATAAAATACTTCAGATACTTCAGGAAAGGATAAAGTAGACCAGAACTGTTCAACCCAACTTCCTTTCCTTTAGGGATTGATCTAAACAAAGTCCTTTATGTATGCCAGGAACTGTCATCTCAAGGACTTGACTCTCTTTTTAAATCCTCGATTATTTAGTTATGAAAATATTTGAGCATTTGAAAACCACTTTTTGGGTGATTCTCCTTTCTAAATTCTAAAGGAATTCAAGTTTTGAAACAAAAAAGGTGAGATCCCTTTTAAAAAAATCAAATTTTTTTTTTATCATAAAGAGGACAGAGCCAACTCAATAAGCCTCTGGGGATAAAACCTCTTAAACTTCAGGTCCAGCTAAGGCAGCTTTTCTTCCAGAGCAGTATTAATAATAATAACAACTCATATTTATACAGCAATTTAAAAGATATAGTCCTTGTGATGTCTTCCTAAACTCAATAAGGCCAGTCTTATTATCCTCATATTACAGATAAAGATTTCCCCAAGGTATCATAGGACATGAACCTGATGCATCTTACTCTATGTCCCCTGACTGGTATTTCTATTTCTCCAGCTTGGACTCTCTAACTGAAGTTCCCTCTACAGGGCTTGGGGGTCCAGAGGTTGACCCAGTGCCTCTCCCCATGTGGACCCCTCACCTTCCACCATTCTTCAATTACCCTTGATACCAGCACCAATCTATGTCCTGCCTAACCTTGACTAATTCCTGGTCCAGCCACCTGCCACCACTGCCTGACTTTGACTGCCACCTGCTCCAGCCACCTGCCCCAACTGTGTCCCAGACCGGCAGACCAGGGCCCTGGCTGCATTCCTGAGAGGAAACTCTGTTACTTTCTGAGAGACCAGTGGACACTTTGAATTTTGAACATAAGGTATAATGGGGGAAAATATGGCAAGAGCAAAATGCCAATCATTTAACCTACCTCATTCTTTCATTCTTGTTTCATTGATTCATTTAAAACCATTTGGATATTCAATTTATTACAGCTGTTTCTAGCAAGGTTTATGCTAATTGACAACATTTAAATATAGATAAAAATTCAGGCTGGAGATAAATTATCTTTTTAAAAAAATGACAGCATATTTTGAACCTTGGGATCCCAAATCATCTAGGCTAGTTTAAGGCTTTTTGTTCTTCATACATATTGAATCTCCCAATTTTTAAACATATTTTGATCATGAGCCTTAATAAACTCATTGTAAGGTAAAAGACAAACACACGCACATTCATAGTTATGACTAAGGAATAGAATTACCATATCATAAATTTCCAAGTAATTCTCTCTTTCCTAGGGCACTGGCAGTTGTCACCATCTGCTAAAATCAATTGATTTACTCCTCCCCCCCACGTCTTCCCCCCACCCCCAATCCACAACCAACTTCACTTTATGGATGAGAATAGTCAGCTGTTTAAGGCATTTGGTATTTGTCATCATTGATGATTTGAATTAGCCTGAGAAATACTGAACAAAAGAAAAACTTTCTTGAAGCAAGGTAATCAGGGCTAGTTTTGTCTTTCTTTTTTCCTTTTTTTTCTCCATGAGAATTGTTCATAATGCCCAGTTTAAGGCCTTATTCTGCATCTATCATTATTGAGTTACTGGTGTGGAATTCTATTTCACCCCTGTTTTAATATCCATTCCTAAGACTCTCTTACTTTGCATAGTGTTGTGTGTGGTAGTAGAGGCAAAGTCTTGTGCCTCTCCATGGCTCCTGAAGGTACAATCTGATGACTCCCTGGCATGGTGAATGGAACAGATGGGTAGTCCTTGATGGACTTGTCCTCTGAAAGCAGAATGTAGAAAAATTTGCTCTTCTCTGAACAGAGGTCACTTCACAACTCCTACACAAAGTATGATAGCAAAATCAGCAGTGCCTATGGTTTGAACATTTTTTCTCCATTGCCTGCTTCAACCTCACTCCCACCATCAAAGTTTCGATTTCATTTAGAATCCATTTTTATTAACTGAGTTGATAAATGATGTAAGTATTTTTCTATACTTCTATACCTCTAAATTAAGGCAAGGGGAACCCACAATTTTTACTATATAAAAGAGACTTTTTCCAGAAAAAAAGAGAAGTCATTTTAAGAAAATATATTATGATTTTTTTTCATAGAAACAACATGGTATTCTGCTCAGAGTCCTGGGCATGGGCATCCGGAGTTCTAAGATCTGTTTTGCCACCAGCTAGCTTGGTACAGTGGATAGAGCATTGGACCTAGAGTCAGGAAGAAGAGTTCAAATTAAGAATCAGTTATTTACTAGCTGTGCAATCCTGGACAAACCCTTAACTCTCTTGGCCTCACTTTCCTCATCTATAAAATGAGCTGGAGAAGGAAATCACAAGCTACTCTAAAATCTTTGCCAAGAACACTCCAACAGGAGTAATGAAGAGTCAGAAATGACTGAACAACAAAAAAGCTCAGAGAGAGCTAGGTTATATAGTAAATAAAATACCAGGAAGTGTCTGAAGCTAGATCTGAACCAGGTCCTCCAAACTCCAGGTGGTATTCTATCCACTGAGCTACTTCAGTGCCACTCTATAATTGATTATAATATTGCCAGGAAGACCCAAATTTAATCAATTCTTAACTCAGTCACTTATTAGCTGGGTGACCCTGGGCAATTTACTTAACCTCTCTTAGCTTTACTTTATCTGAAAAATGTTCAAAATGGTAAAACCAAACTTAATGAATTTGTTGTGAAGAACAAAATAAGAACACAGATATAAAATGGTTTTCAAATTTTAAAGAGTTGTTTCAATGCTATTTAATCATATTACCTCTCTCTTTCTTGGTCTTCTTATCTATAAAATAAGAAGGTTGGATTCAATAGTTACCAAATAACCTCCTAAATATAAATTTATATTTATGTATTAATATATACACACAATATGTCTATATACATGCATATCTGATATAATGAAAAGTTCTTAAGAGCAAGAAGTGCTTGACTTCTATATCTCCAGTGCTTAGCACCACATTTTTTTTTTATCCAGGGACTCCATTCTAGGAGCATAGGGCCACAACCAGTAGGCAATGGGTCGCTCAGGGTCACCCAGCTGGGAAGTGTCTGAGCCCGGATTTGAACCTAGGACCTTTCGTCTCTAGGCCTGGCTCTCAATCCACTGAGCTAGCCCAGCTGCCCCTACTTTTAGGTTGCAGTTAGCACCACATAGTAGGCACTTAATTCATGCTTATTGATTGATTGACCAATATTTTCAATACTTTTATAGACTTTTTGATCTTGCCCATATAGGTAATGTCTTCAGAAGTACAAATTGCAATATCCACTGTTTAAAAACATATTTTGCCAATTTCTGCAATTGCTATTGTGATGGAAAGATTTCTGATGGAACAGGTCTATTTAGAAGCTTCCTAGAGGCAGTCTAATTCTAGCTTGCTTAAAAAAATATAGAGTGGCAGCAAGATAGCTCAGCAGATAAAATACTACCTGGAGTTTGGAAGACCTGGGATCAGATCTGACCTCAGACACGTCCAACCGTGTGACTGTAGGCAAGTTATTTAACTTCTATTACTTAACCCTTGCCCCACTTCCGTCTTAGAATTGAATCTAAGAGAGAAGCTAAGAGTTTAAAAAATTATAGATCATTTTCATTCTTACCAATATCTTGATTTAATATTCTGCTACAAATTTCTCTTGACGTGTTTGGAGCACCTAGAAATGAGGCCCTCATTCATTGTGATTGTACAAAGGAAAGAATTGGGACAATAGCTCTTTCAGGCTTGATCTGAGAATTCCCATGTGTTTTTTTCTCTGGTTGCTTTTGTTGTGGAATAATTTTTCATGACCTACTCTTCATGACCCCATTTGGGATTTTCGTGGCAAAGATACTGGCGTGATTTGCCATTTACTTCTCCAGATAATTTTACACATTAGGAAAGTGAGGCAACCAGGGTTAAATGATTTGCCCAGGGTCACATAGCTAGAAAGCCTCAAAAGCCAGATTTGAATTTAGAAAGATGAATCTTCCTGATTTCAGGCCCAGCACTCTCCCTACTGTGCCACCTGGCTGTCTCCTCCTGTAGCTGAGTAGAATTCACTGAAATATCCAGATTAGTGTGGCAAAAATGCACCCTCTCTCAACTTTGACCTTAAATTCATCATATTTTGCCTTGATTTTGATCCTCTATTTTACACCTGGATGAATAGCCTTCTTTATTCTCATTGCCTTTCTTTAGAACAATCACATGATTCTTGCAATATCATCATCAATGACATTTACTGAGCACTTTAACATTTGCAAAATACTTTATTTTACGTTATCTAATTTGAACTTCAGAAACACCCTTTGAAGTCAGCAAGCACTATAGAGGGTGTCATTTTCCCTTTTACGAGTGAGAAAGCCAAGGCTCCAGACAGGTGATTTGTCCATGGTCTCTCAGGTAGCAAATGTTTGAGATGGCATTTGAAACCAGGTCTTCCTGATTCTCCATCCCGTACTCTATCCATTGCATTACACCAATGATAGAACAATGTAGAATATTTTCACTTGAACTTAGCATACCCAAAATAGTGTGATATTAAAAAAGGTACTGAATGTCCCTGGGAAAATGAGTTTTGATGTTTCTAGGCCCTCTTTTACCTTTAACTGGATGGTTTTAGAAGGATGGGAACAAGCATTTATACAATATCTACTATGTGCCACAATCTGTGCTAAGTGTTGTGAGGAAGATTAGTTAGTAATTAATTATTAAGGTGGACCTAGCAGGAAGGGCTGGAGCATTCCAAGATAGAATGAAGGAGCAGGAAGTGCCTTGTGCCCTGAGAGAGATTCCATTAGTGGTTGGCAAAAACTATTGCTAGCCCTGGGAGATCTCAGACCTGCATCCTGATTCCCTGGGATCCTGAGTGGTGGTGGTTTCTAACAAGTGGACAAGACCTACAGAGCAGCACCAAGTGGAGGAGAAGTTTGGGATCTGGTGGACAGGATCTCAAGCACATTCTCTCTGCTTGGATACCTTGGACCACCTTGGCTTTTGGCATTCCTGTGATCATCTGTGTATAACCGCGAGAACCCTCAAAGCCACCCTCAGCCCTTTAGCTGTGCTGGTCAAACCTGGTTGGAACCAGGTTTGAAGCAGCCTCCCAGAGACTCCATTACTGCTCCTTTATGCCCAGTCTGGCCTAGGTCAATCAGTATTAGAGAAGTTAAGTCCTCCCCTTGCCCTGTGGTTTTGCCCTTTTAGGTTTTAGTGTAGAATTCCCTATCCCACCTTTATTTTAGTTGAACATAATTAAAACTGTTAAGACCTTTACCTTGCCTGCTGGTTCCATAGACTCTGGCCTACGGTGAGCTGGGTCAACTGCCATTCTGACAGTTAACCGTTAATACCAGCTTAGCAGTGAACTCTGGTCTCCCTAACCTGGTCCTGTCTCTCCTTCAACCCAGTGTGTGTACCCACAACCATTTAGATTATATTGTAACGTCCCTGGTGCCCATCTTTTTTTACATAAGTGCTTTAAAAATATTACTGTATTTCATCCTTACAAACACCCTGGGAGGTAGGTGCTATTGTTAGTTAACATCCTCATTTTACAGCTAAAGAAATAGGCAGGCAGAGGTTAATTGATTTACGTACAGTCAAACAGTAGTAAATAGGATAGATTTGAACTCAGTTCTTTCTTACTCTAGGACAAGGGCTCTATTGACTGTTGCCAAGCCTCTTCTGGTTGAATCTCTTAACCATTTTGTTCAAAGTCCTCTATAGCCTGGAGCAAACTCTTCTGATACCTTTCCCGACTTTTTATGTGTTGTCCACTTTTGTATACTTCCCAGTGCAGAGATACCAGCCCCCTTGCTATTCCTTGAACCAAATATTCCAACTCTTAATTTCATTCATTTTCTCTGGTTAAACCCATACCTGCCTTGCTCACCTTCCTCACCTTTGCCTCCTGGATCTCCCACTTTCTTTAATTCCCACCTAAAGCCATTGGTTCTAGAGGAAGTTTTTCCTGTCATCTCTTAATTCTAATGCCATTTTTCTGTTATTATTTTTCAGTCGTTTCTGTAGTCTGACTTTTTGTGACCCCATTTGGGGTTTTCTTGGCAAAGACACTGGAGTGACTTTCCATTTCTTTCTCCAGCTCATTTGACAGAAGAGGAAACTGAAGCAAAAAAAGGGTTAAGTGACTTTCCAAGGGTCACACAGTTAGTGAGTATCTGAGGCTGGATTTGAATTTAGGAAGCTGAGTCTTCTTGACTCTATCCTCTGTGCCACCTAGCTGACTTTTCTTCTGTTAACTACCTTCTATTATTCTGTGTTTGGGAAGCTGGGTATCAGAGAGAATAGTGTCCTAGGCTCTTCCTGAGTTCAAATACAGGCTCAGACATTTATTAGTAATGTCAACCTGAGCCTGTGACTTAACTCTGTTTGACTTAGTTTCTTCATCTGTAAAAGGAGTTAGAGAATGAAATGGTAAACCACTCCAGTGTCTTTACCAAGAAAACCCCAAATCAGGTCAAGAAGAGTTGGTCACTACTCAAATAAACAGCCACAACATTTATCCCGTATTTACCTCATTTATATCAGTTTGCTCATTCCCATCCCCTATTAGACTGTGAGATGCTTGGGGGCAGGGACTTTCTTTTGCCTCTTTTTTGTGTACCCCAGTGCTGAGATCAGTGCTTTGTATGTAGCAGACACAATAAATTTAAGTTTAAGCTTACCAACTGGAACTTCCATTCCTTTTTTTGTAGAATATAAAGAAAGAATTGTCCTCTAAAACAGATCTAGTTCAAGTATACTATGAATCCAAGTTCCATGTTTTCTCTATTCCAAGGTTACACATAAGAGACAGAAAGCAAAGTTTTTGGAAGAAAGAATGGGGGAGGAAGAACTCTAGTCTACTGGAAAGTATCATTGGTCTTCTCAGAATAGCAACCCATATTCAAGTCCACTTATTCAGCTGACCTGCCACAGCTAAACAATAGAATATAACTAGAAATGACCCTGTTATGGTGTCTCATAGCACCTCCAGGAAAAATGTCTTCCAAGGGTTGATTTATTGAGTGCACTTGAAATTGTCAGGCAAACCTGAAAATGTTAGATAATTGATGGTATTAAGATCTCTGGGTTACTCATAAATGAAAAAGCATCTTGTCAGCACATGTTTTGGTCTATGTTACTTAATAACCCAGTTATTGGCTTCAGTGGAAGACCTTGCATGGTAGCATATAGCTTCTTAATTAACTATACCATTCTAGCATTATAGACATTAACAATAATACCATTATAGCAAAGCAAAGAAAGATTTGTATTTTTAGACCTTTTTATCATCAGATTGAAAGCTTCCAAATTTATATTTGAGTTATAGTTATCTAGTTTTATTATGTAATAATGGATTGAAAAGCAAATACACTCAAAATACTCTATACCAGTACCCAAAATTACCAGAAGAGTACTAGTTGTTTTATTTATTACTCTATTTAGCATACTATATTTAATTAAGCATTTAATTAATTTATTACTCTATTTAGCATACTATATTTAATTAAGCATAGTAGGCTTACCAATAGCTTCATTATAGTAGCCTTTGAGAATACTTAACCAGCAAGTTATTTGTTTCTGCCACAACCAGAAAGATTATAATGTGTTTCTTGTCTGAGGCAGCTTTTGCTTCAGTTTTAAGGTTCTCTTGTCTCTGGGGTATGACATCAGTTTCCCTTACTTTTTTTTTTGACCCACTGTTCTATAATTCACAGCCATTCATTGGAAGAGTGAAATCAGGCCTTCTGTGGATAAGAGGCAGTTTATACAAAAGCCCAGATAGATTCTGTTTTTCTTGCATATCCCCAAGTTGTCATCAAAGTATTCTCAGTTGACGACACTTTGAGGAAATTCCTTTTCATCTCAAAGGCTGATCCTCATTATTTGATATCTTTATCTTAGTATTTGATTGAATTTTTCGTTAATGAAATAATTTTTTTGCATCAGAAATGAATGTAAGTAGAATTCTGTTTGAATATTAGTCATTGGACTAGAGAAGTGAACAATACGGAAGAGCGATTCCAAAAATGTCAACCTTTCTTCTCAGGGGAAAAAACAAAAAGTGTGCTCCAATATTTTTTTCAGGAAAAAAATGTCAAGAGCTAGAGGAAATAATTCACTTGTCATACTTGTTTGAAAAGATAATTCTGTAAATATTCTTCTGTCTGATAGCATTGATGGCATAATATATATATATATATNTTTCATCTCAAAGGCTGATCCTCATTATTTGATATCTTTATCTTAGTATTTGATTGAATTTTTCGTTAATGAAATAATTTTTTTGCATCAGAAATGAATGTAAGTAGAATTCTGTTTGAATATTAGTCATTGGACTAGAGAAGTGAACAATACGGAAGAGCGATTCCAAAAATGTCAACCTTTCTTCTCAGGGGAAAAAACAAAAAGTGTGCTCCAATATTTTTTTCAGGAAAAAAATGTCAAGAGCTAGAGGAAATAATTCACTTGTCATACTTGTTTGAAAAGATAATTCTGTAAATATTCTTCTGTCTGATAGCATTGATGGCATTGGAGAACTTACAGAGAAAGGCTCTGTCTCCCCACACAAACACCTTCAAATTAATACACACATATACATATATATATATATATATATTATTTCAATTGCTTAAACCTTGTCTCTACCAGTAAACAAAAGATCAATGTGGCTTTTTTTTCTGAGAAAAAATGTTTACTAACCAAAAAAAAAAGCTTTTCTAAAAAAAAAAAAAGATAAAACTAAAAAAATAGGTCAATGAAAACAATCCACTATGGTCAAAGTCTATACCACCAGTGATTTTGCTTTCCAACCAATAAGTAGATCTATCATTGGATTGAGATTAGTCTTCCCTGCAGTGATGACAAATCTTATTTAACTCTTTTCTATGTCCTCCTTTAAGTTGGGGGAGGAGGAAGTGGTCCTTGTAATCTTTGCCTACAGTCCTTGCTTTCATTTGGCATTGTGAGCATACCAGGGTAAGACACATAAGCTATTCACCAAATATCTCTCCATATTGCCCTAGGACCAGCCCCTCTTCTTTTTCATTAATATACATGATACCAGATGATTCTCCTTTATGTTTGATGTCCATGAAGTGTGGCAGTTTACACATTTATTTACCTATCCATTGGCCTTTGGATGATACTCATTTTCAATTCTTCAGAGACTGTAACATTTCATGACTCAAAGACTTAAAATACTTATTTACATTTATGTGGTATTTTAAGGTATACAAAGCATTTTCCTCCCCAATAAAATTGCAAGGTAGCTAGTGTAAGTATTAATATCCACACCTGTCAGACATGGAAACTGAGACTCAGAGAGATGACTTCACTTGCCCATGATCATATGAAAATTAAAAGTTAAACATGGTAGCAAAAATCACTACCAACATGTGGCAATCCTAAGCCAAACAGATATACTAATTATAATGCTTACGTAAGTTATACATATTAATAGATTTTAAAATATAGTTACCAATCAATCGACAAGCATTTATTAAGTGTCATGTGCCATCCAACGCGATAGGTAAATAATACCTGATCTCAAGTACCTTTCATTCCATTAGAGAAGTCAACTAATAACTATGTAGGTATGTATGTATCTCTATATCTCTATATCTCTTTCTATCTATCTATCTATCTATCTGTCTGTCTGTCTGTCTATTCATCTATCAGCCTATTCATCTATCCATCTATCTATCTATTTATCCATCCATAGCTATATCTATATCTATTTATCTATTACATATATGCATATATACTGTAGTGGGAGATGAATCGCTAATTTCAAATGCTATTGTAAGAAGCTAGGACTGTCTATTCTGATTAGACATGAAGAAAAACAGCTTTTGGACAGGCTAATGATTTACTATTTTGGCTGATTAAAAACAATAACAAAGAATTTTCATAATGTAGCTATGACTGTTAAAACAGTTTCTATTTCAAATCACACACACCCCTCCCCATTTGAATTGCTTTGTATTGAGGTTTTCTAAGTTTTGCTCAAAGGGAGGCAGAAAAGACATCTCTAACCTTTTCTTCTCTCACCTTTCTCCAAAGGAAATTGTATTTATGGACCAAAATCTTGGTCACTCAGCTCCTTAGGAGTCCAAATTATAGGTCCAAATTATATCTATCTGCTCTCTTAAATCCAAGAAGATTTCACGTTGAAGCTAAATTTCTGATTGCTATTCATTAATAGGGAAAGGAGGATTCAAGCTTTTTATTGAAGGTTTGACTTCCCTTCCATGAAATACCACTTCCACAATGAACACACAGAGCAAGTAGCAAAGAATACCCACTAATCAAAGTCAGTAGCAAAACACACATCAGAGAAAGTATCCATTGGAGAATATATAAAGATAATACAAAGTGAATGACTTCTCCCAGTTGAGTCAGATAATTCAACCAAATGAAAGAGGTCCAAATCTCACCTAAGGAGAAATTCCTCAAAGTCTCTAGTGTGACAAACTTGGAACAGGGATATAATGAAGATGGCAAGCTCCTCTCCAATTGACTTTTCTTGAGAGTCCTATTCTTTCTTTAGTAACATGAAGTAGGGTTGGCATTGTCCATCTTCTCTCTTCAAACTGGAAGCTAGAAGCACCAGAAGTAAGAAGAGAGCCAAAAGAAACTCCTAGAGATTGAAGAGCCATGAAGAAACTAAAGATCTTGAGTCCAAACCTCTCCTCTCTCTGACTTGTGCCAACCTTCGCCTCCCCCCTCACACAGGTGAAGGGAACATTAATCTCTAGGGAGGAGAGTCCCATACCAATGGGTTTGACACTCAGGTTGCACTTTAAATTGGTTCCATCAGTTTCAATGGATTTGAGCCCTTTTGAAGCTCACATTTGACAATTACAGTCTGTAAGTATTGTCCAGAATTATTTATTCCTTCTTCCTTTATGTCAGATAATGGAATTAATGAGTATGAGAATTGAGGGGAAATAATCATCAAGGAAACCCACTTTTATCCCCCCTGGAATGGAAGGGAATAGGTCCAGAGGAAGTGTCATTATGCAGCTAGGTTCCTAGGAAGTAGTCCCATTTGAGCATAATATTGATGCTTACGAAAAAGCTAGGTGTTGCAATCTTTGGCTACTGCAATTTCCTCAACTATAAAATGGGAATAATAATAAGACCTCACTCCCAGGTTTGTTATGAGGATCAAATGAAATAATAATTATAAAGAGCTTAGTGTAGTGCCTTGCCCATAGTAGGAGCTTAATAAATGCTTGTTTCCTTCTCTTCTCCCCCCACATGATACATTAGATATCATCTGATGGCAAATGAATGGTACAAGAAACAAGTGCTATAAGAATTGGGTTCCAAGAGGGCTTCATAGAAAAAGTGGAAATTTGAGCTGGGTGTAATTTGCTTAAGTGGAGAAAAAGAGGAAGAATGTTCCCAAGCAAAATTGTTGTGATAATGACACAGATCATATAAATGATTAGGTAGACTTATTTGGCTAGAATGGAAAACTGTCAGTGGAGATGTAGAAGACTAGACAATTTATTTTTTAGGTATGTTTATGCTCAATGTTAACCTTTAACTTCTTGGTAACTGCAGTGTTTTTATTTGGATACGAGATGGAATAGATTAGTGTTGTCAAACTAAAATAGAAACATATGACCATGGGCAGCAGGTTGATTTAGAAAACCATAAATTAGCAATATCTATATTGCATCATAGTTTAAAATTTTATTTTATTAAATCTTACCCAATTATATTTTAATACAGTTAGACCAATTTGGGGAGTTTCGAGGGTCCTAAGTTTTTCACCTCAAAATTAGATGGACCTTGAAGGCCCTTCTAGCTCTTCATTTCTGTTTCTCATGACTAAGCTTGTCTGTCCTGTATCTTAATCTCAAACTCTCCATTAGAAGGGCTGGGGATCAAGTGAAGAAGGCTCATTGAATTTTTGTGATTCCTTTAATAAATAAATTATAACAACATGCATTTATTAAATGCTTATTTGCCAGGCAGTGTGATAAATGTTGGAAATACAAATAATTTTTAAAAATGCAAACATAAGCAAAAAGAAAAATGTAAATATTAGTAAAAAGAAAATCAGTCCTTACCCTCAAGAAACTTGTATTCTAATGGGGGAAGACAACACAAAAAAGGAAGCTAAAGAATATGGAGAGGGTGAAAGTAGGATGAAGGAATCTGTATTGCAGTCTACTGAGAAATGAAATATTGGCTAGGCAGATTGCCCTCTTTAAAAAAGTAAGAAATTTCTCTAAATCCCAAAGAAAGGTAATGACACATATATTGCTAAATTCAAACCAAAATTCCCAAAAGAGATGCCAAATTGGACTAGTTCAAGATTTGTTTACAGAAAAGCATGAATGAACCTTATTGATATTACCATCAGGCCTTCCGCCATCTTAATATACATAAATGTTTTCTGAAATCAAAAATGGTACAGTTGGATGCTCTCCTAAAGTAGTTTTTGATGCATATGCAGAGAATTCAGTGTCAGGATGGGCATGATAATTTGACATTAATTTTTCAAATGATAGAATAATTTTAATCAGGACAGAAAATGTCCAAGTAAAATGTTAACCCAAGTAATTTGACAGATGAAACAGAAAAAAAAAATTACTGGTCTAAAAAAAGTTATACTTTTTCAATAGGTTTAAAAACTTCCCCAATCCTTCCCCTAATGAAATGATAGCCCAAAGTGCCACAAAAATTATTTTTATCTTTTTATCTTGGACAACATTAATGAATTTTGTGATTTTCCTTTATTTTTAGTAGTTAGTGCAAATAATTACTTTAATTTTTATTTTAAGTTTTTTTTAACATGTCAATACAGTTTTTCATCATAATTCCATGACATTTTGTGATCCATGTTTTCGCCTTCCTTCCCATTCCTCTTGCCTTCCTGAGATGGCAGGTAATATAACATAGATTGTACATTTACTCTCATACAATACACATTTCCATGTTCATCAAGTTGTGAAAGAAGATGTTTTACTTAACACTGGAGAAAATTTTATGGAGGAAATAAAATGAAGAATGGTATGCTTCAATCTACATTCGTATTCCATCAATTCCTTCTATGCCTTTCTCAGTGGAGAGCTTTTTTTTTTATCATGAGTTCATAGAGTAGTCCTGGATCCTGGTATTGCTAACAATAGTTGTCATTTATAGTTCACCATTGTACATTATTGCTGTTACTGTGTGAATCTTATTATTTCATTCTTTTTTTAATCTTATGATTTCTTGACTCATCACTTCATGTCAGAAGTATTGGAAAAACCTTCTGATTGGTCTCCCTGCCTTTTTTTCAGTCCACCCTCTAGTCAATTTGATCTTTTTAAAGCCAGATTTTTATTCAGTAAACTTCACTGACTCCCTATTACCTTCTGGATCAAAAATAAAATCTTCATTTGGAATTCAAAACCCTTCACATTCTGGCATCTTCCTACCTTTCTAGTCTCCTCACACCTTAACTCCCCTTTGTGAACTCTCCTCTCCAGTGATATTGGCCTTTACATTGTTCCTTGAATTAGACATTTTCTCTTCTCACTCTGTCCTCCATGCCTGGAATTCTCTGCCTCTCCTTCCCTATCTCCTAGTTTTCCTCTTTTCAAGTCTCAGGTGAAAACCCACCTCCTATAAGAAGCCTTTCCCTAAATTCTATTGTCTTCCCTCTGAGATTATCTCCAGTTTACATATCTCATTGGTACATCGTTGTTTTCATATTGTCTTCCCCTTTTGATTGGAAGTTCCTTGAGAAAGGGACTATGGTTTTCTTTTTTTATAGCCCTAATATTTAATAGTACCTCTACACCATAGGCACTTAATAAATGGTTTCTTGACTGCCTGACTGGTTACCAGGCCTCAAGGTAATAAAGAAAACCATAATCTCAGAAGAAGAATTCTCTGTTCCCACCACTGCAGAAAAAATAAACTGTTTGGGTTTTTTTTTTATTTTGTTTGGTTTTGCTTTTGGTTTTGTTTTTGGCCTTCTTAGGATTTGTTGTTCTTATTGGAAATGGTGATTAAATTGTTAAAAGTGATGAAACTGTGTAATGAATGTTCCTCAATTATTCAGGCAATGCTGTAAGACAAAACCATTTTTCCTAGATGACTTTAAGCTGTGTGGGGATATTTTAAAATAGCAAATCATTCTAATATTCCCTGTCCCATTATCATTACATGTCCTTTTCATACCTTCTCTGATATCTCTAGTATGATGTGAGTGGTTAATAAAGGTTAGTTAAAAGAAGAATGTGAAGTTTGTGCTTCACATTCAAATTTAAATGCACACTTTCTTCTCTCAAGGAAATGGCCCAATTGAGAGAAATAGAGAAGCCATGAGTTAATACTTAAGCACACCCCCTGCTAACTGTAGAATATTTGTCTGTCAGCTTCAGGGGGAGGTGGATGTAAGGACATTAGGGAGTGCTCAGAAAGCAAAGAGATAGGCAAGAGTGGTCTGGGAAACAGAAAAAGCATGGGTCAAAGGCTGACAGATGGTCTTTATGCTGGGCAGGCTGCTGGCAGATGGCTCTGACAGTTTGGACAAGGCTGCAACTCTTGGCTACTGAGACAGAGCTTTGGAAAGATGTTTGAAGAAGTTGCTGAAGATTTCCCCTGCTCATTTGGCCATGGCAGACACTGAAGTCATGCTTGAAGTCATGCAAGATGTATGTTGGAGTGTGTAAGAGGCTGCTCCAGTGAACAGAGGGCTTAGTAGAAGAGAAGAGATATTTTAGTGTCCTCCTTCTTTTATACTCTATCACTTTCTCTAACCCTTATCATTCCACAGCTTTTCTCTTCCGTGGAACATTACAAAAAGAAGTGGCATTGTCTCTTGAAAGACTGTGTAGCACAGTGAGGAAAGGGCCAACTCTGGAGTCAAGAAAGCCTGCATTTAAGTTCTGCCTCTGACAAATGTACCAGCTTTGTGACAATAGTTGCCACTTAACCTACTAACATACCAAGATAACTCACCTAAAGTATAAAGCTGTAAATGAGTAGGTAGTCATATCAGTGGATCATGATTCCACACTGGGAATCCCCTGTACTAACAAAATCACAGGTCCAGCCCAGAATCATTATCGTCATCATCATCAAGGAGTCAGAGTGCTACTGTGGAAAAAGGTTCTGACCCTGGAGTCAGAGGACATGAGTTCAAATTCCATCTCTGATATTTACTCTCAGCCTCACCTTAGTCAAGTCATCCTTTTGAAATTCAGTTTATTTATCGTTAAAATGAAGGAGCCTTAATTTAGTAGAAGACTTCTGAGGTTCCTTCTAGATCTAAGTCTATAGACAGCTATCTGGAGTATTTAGCTTCCTTGTACAATATAAACATAAATACAAGGAACTTACCACTTCATCGTCATTAACAGATGGTGGTTAAATATTTCAGGTGGCAAAATTTCCCATTTATCATATGCCAATATTATCTTTCTCTCTCACATTATTTTCTCTGTCATATAAGTAGTCTTCACCCTTGTGCTAAATACTTTGATTTAAAATAGGACAAAAGTCTCAGAAGTACACGTTCAGCATAATGGAGAGGACACTGTATAAGGAAGTAGGAGACTTAGATGCCAATGCCTCCTGTACCAGATTCACTTGCTGGTTTAGTTACTTTCAGAAAATCACTTACCCCCTCTGATGAGGTTTCTTCTTCTATAAAATGAGCAAGTTGGAATAGAAAAACTCTAAAATCCCTTCCAGTTCTATTATCCTGGATGCCTTAGTTGAATGAAGTAAAAAAGGCTAACCTAGATGCTTCATGGAAATTCCTTATGGCTTTGGGAGCCATAGTATAGTTGCCTGTCTTCTGGTGAGGATACTTAGCCAACCATGTTCAGACTTTGTTTTCCTGGTATTAGGGAGAGAGAAAACATAAGGATTCTTCCAAAGACCTTTCTAATTGAGTAGAAAAAAACTTATCCTTTTCAGGTAATTTACTCAAGTCTGAAACTGCTTTCTGTGGGCAGAATCTATCATCAGCAAAATTGTGATGGCTGTACTTGGTAATCACCCTGAGTTTACCAAACAGGCTAAGATGGTAGTCCCCTAGTTGATGAAATTTAAAGGTTGTCAGGAAACCATTCTTGGCAAAACATTTTCTCAGTGGTACTGTCTCTTCCCAATATTTCCCCCTTAAAATTCATTTCTTTGGGTGAATAAAATATCTCCTTTTGAAAAGAAAATGATCCTGGGGAAATTAAAATATAACTTATTAATATCTTGGCACTAATTGAAACATTATATATTCTTTCCATTTTCTTGAGTTCATAGAAACTTGAAATTCTATAGATACTTCTCTTTAGTTACCACTCTTCATCTCCTACCTCTGACCACCAGCACATGCAATTAGAATACTCCTTGTTCAATTGTGGTATATGCTGGTGATGGAATACTATTGTGCTCAAAGGAATAATAAACTGGAGGAATTCCATGTGAACTGGAAAGACCTTCAGGAATTGATGCAGAGTAAAAGGAGCAGAGCCAGAAGAACTTTGTACACAGAGACTGATACACTGTGGTAAAATCGAATGTAATGGACTTCTGTACTAGCAGCAATATAATGACCCAGGACAATTCTGAAGGATCTATGGAAAAGAACACTATCCACATTCAAAGGAGAACTACAGGAGTAGAAATACAGAAGAAAAACTTGCTTGAACACATGGGTTGAGGCAGACATGATTAGGATGTAGACTCGAAACAACCACACCAATGCAACTATCAACAATTTAGAAATAGGTCTTGATTAATGACACATGTTAAAACCAGTGGAAATGCACATCGGCTCTAGGTGGGGGGAGGAGATCGGGGGTGAAAGGGAAAGTAAGAACATGAATCATGTAACCATAGATAAACTTTTCTAAAAAGTAAAAATTATTAAAAAAGAATTAAAAAAATACTCCTTGTTCTCTACTTGTACCTAGACACTTATTCTGCCATTAACACTCAAAAATCTCTCCTTGTATGAAATTTACTCCTTCCATCTTCACAGCCACTGTCCAGACTTCTCATCTTTATTTCTTCACTGAAGGCAATATCTCAGAGGTTATTAAGGGTCCATTATGTGCTTACCCTAAAGGACTTTTCCCTATTCTCATTCTATTTGGATTCTCTGTAAGCTTTTAATACTATCAACTATGATAGGCTTTCTTTCCACCCTTAGTTTCTTGACTTTGCCCTCTTTAAGCTCTCTCTCTACCAGCCTGGGTACTCCTTTTCAGGCTTCTTTGTTGTATTATTATCCACCTCCTACCCTCCTTCGATTTGTATTGTTTGGCATATATTCTTTCTGTCTCTTAGTCTCTCTCTGCCTCTCTCTCTCTCTGCCTCTCTGTCTCTGTTTCACTTTCTCTGTCTCTCTGTCTCTGTCTCTCTCTGTCTCTCTGTCTCTCTTTCTGTCTATCTCTCTGACTCTCTTTCCTTTCTTCCTCCCCTCCCTTCCTCTCTTCCCTGATTTCTGCCTTCGTGATCTCATAATTTCCCATGGGTTTTATTGTCATCTCTACATAGATGTCTCCAAAATCTATATATCCAGCCCTAATCTCTCACCCAAAACTCATTCCACATCACCAACTGCTTGATGGACATTTTCGCTGAGATGTCTCATCAGCATCTTATATGCAACATGTAGAAAGTGAAACTCACCATCTTCTCCCTATCCCTAAATCTGCCCTTTTCTAAATTTCTTTATTTTTTTGAGGGCTCCATCATTTGCCAGTCATGCATGCCCACAAATTTAGGACTTGTATATGACTTCCCTTATCCCCCTTAACTCATATCCATTCAATTTTTTTAAAATTTAAACATTTATTA
Source organism: Gracilinanus agilis (assembly GCF_016433145.1). Classification (NCBI taxonomy): domain Eukaryota; kingdom Metazoa; phylum Chordata; class Mammalia; order Didelphimorphia; family Didelphidae; genus Gracilinanus; species Gracilinanus agilis. Next base: position 578,155,503 of record NC_058131.1, read on the forward strand.
ATAATCATTTTTAACATGGTTACATGATTCATACTCCTACTTTCCCCTTCACCCCCCGCACTCCCCCTAACCATGGCCAATGCACATTTCCACTGGTTTTGTCATATGTCCTTGATCAAGACCTATTTCCAAATTGTTGGTGGTTGCATTGGTGTGGTAGTTTCGAGTCCACATCCCCAATCATGTCCACCCCAACCCATGCGTTCAAGCAGTTGCTTTTCTTATATGTTTCCTCTCCTGCAGTTCTTCCTCTGAATGCAGGTAGCGTTCTTTACAATAAATCCCTCAGAGCTGTCCTGGGTCATTGCATTGCTGCTGGTACAGAAGCCCATTACATTCGATTTTACCATAGTATATCAGTCACTGTGTACAATGTTCTTCTGGCTCTGCTCCTTTCACTCTGCATCAGTTCCTGGAGGTCTCTCCAGTTTGCCTGGAACTCCTCCAGTTTATTATTCCTTTTAGCACAATAGTATTCCATCACCCGCATATACCACAATTTGTTCAGCCATTCCCCAACTGAAGGACATACCCTCCTTTTCCAATTTGTTGCCACCACAAAAAGCGCAGCTATGAATATTTTCGTACAAGTCTGTTTATCTATGATCTCTTTGGGGTACAAACCCAGCAATGGTATGGCTGGATCAAAGGGAAGGCATTCTTTTATAGCCCTTTGAGCATGATTCCAAATTGCCAGCCAGAATGGCTGGATCAGTTCACAGCTCCACCAGCAATACATTAATGTCCCAATTTTGCCACATCCCCTCCAACATGCATTATTCTCCCCTTCTTTCATTTTAGCCAATCTGCTAGGTGTGAGGTGATACCTCAGAGTTGTTTTGATTTGCATTTCTCTATTTATTAGAGATTTGGAACACTTTCTCATGTGCTTATTGATACTTTTGATTTCTTTACCTGAAAATTGCCTATTCATGTCTCTTGCCCATTTATCAATTGGGGAATGGCTTGATGTTTTATACAATTGCTTTAACTCCTTGTATATTTGAGTGATTAGACCCCTGTCAGAGTTTTTCGTTATAAAGATTTTTTTCCCAATTTGTTGTTTCCCTTCTGATTTTGACTACACTGTTTTTGTTTGTACAAAAACTTTTTAGTTTAATATAATCAAAACCATTTAATTTACATTTTGTGA
>NC_058131.1:578161646-578183405 GCF_016433145.1 Gracilinanus agilis
GTTTTATGGGCGAGTTCATCCCATTCACATTCAGAGTTATAATCATCAGTTGTGCATTTGCTGACATTTTCGTTTCCTCCCCTATTCCTACCCCCTTTTTCTTATACTGTTTCCTTTTAAACCAGTGGTTTGCTATTAAGACCCTATCCCTTATCCCCTCCCTTGATTAACTTCCCTTTCTACCCACTCCCTTATTCCCCCCCTTTTTGTTTTTAAAGGCCTTACGAATTCCCTCCCCCTTCTTCTCCCCTCCCTTTTTTTGACCTCCCCACTCCCCTGTTTCCCTTGGTTCATCCCTTCTGACTTTCTCAGAAGTATTAGATAAGAGTTTTATGTCCCAATGGATAGTATAGCTACTCTTCCCTCTCAGGGTTGATTACACTGAGAGTAAGGTTTGATTATTACCTCTTCATGCTCTCTTCCTCTCCTTCTTATAATAGTATTTGTCCCCTCTCCTTCCCATGCCCTCTTTGTGTGTAATAGGATATCCTATTTTTCTTATGCACTCAAGTTTCTCTTGGTTTCCCCTACTATTCACCCCCTCTTTCCCATCCCCCATGTCATCTTAGATTATTTAGTGTTCCACCCTCACCCTGTGAATTATACTTCTAATTACTATAATAGTGAATACTATAATAGTGAATAGAGTTCACTACAGAGAATTATACATAACATTTCTCTACATAGGAATACAGATAATTAGATCTTACTGAGGCCCTTAAAAAGGCAAATTTAAAAATTATAAGTTTTCTTTCTTTCCTCTCTGTTTCTTATTTACCTTTTCATGTTTCTCTCGATTTTTTGTGGTTGGATATCAAACTTTCCATTTAGCCCTGGTCTTTTCTGTGCAAATACTTGGAATTCTTCAATTTTGTTGAATGCCCATACTTTCCCCTGGAAATATATAGTCAATTTTGATGGGTAGTTGATCCGTGGTTGCAGGCCCAGCTCTCTTGCCTTTCTGAATATTGTATTCCAAGCCTTACGGTCTTTTAGCATGGAGGCTGCCAGATCCTGTGTGATCCTGATTGGTGTTCCTTGAAATTTGAATTGTCTCTTTCTGGCTTCTTGTAAGATTTTTTCTTTTGCTTGAAAGCTCTTGAATTTAGCAAGTATATTTCTTGCCGTTTTCTTATCTGGATCGAATGTCGTGGGTGTTCTATGAATCCTTTCAACGTCTATATTGCCCTCTTGTTGTAGGACTTCAGGGCAATTTTGCTGAATAATTTCTTTTAGTATGGAGTCCAGGTTTCTATTAATTTCTGGTTTTTCTGGAAGACCAATTATTCTCAATTTGTCTCGTCTAGACCGGTTTTCTTAGTCTGTCACTCTCTCATTGAGATATTTCATGTTTCCTTCTATTTTTTCAGTCTTTTGACTTTGTTTTATTTCTTCTTGTTGTCTTGAGAGATCATTAGCTTCTAATTGCTCAATTCTAGCCTTTAGGGACTGGTTTTCGGCTCTAAACTTTTCATTTTCAGCTATGATCTTTTCAATCTGGTCATTTCTGGTGTTCAATTTGCTTATCAGTTCATTTGATTTCTGAGCCTCACTTTCCAATTGCAAGATTCTACCTTTTAAACTGTTATTTTCTTGCCAGATCTCTTCCATCTTCCTCAGAATCTCAGTTTTGAACTCTTCCATAGCTTGTGACCCATTTTCCTTATTTGAGGAGGGTCTGGATGCTTGTTTGTTCTCCTCCTCTGTTTGCTCGGTTGTCTGGATTTTCTCTGTGTAAAAGTTTGAGTGTTAAAAACTTCTTTTTCTTCTTGTTAATCTTTCTCTTCTGAACTTCCTGAGTCTGGGTAGCATCATTAGCCCAGCAGCTTCTCAGCTTTATCCTCGCACTCAGGGTCTGTCTGCGGCCTTTTGGCTCCTGAGGTCTGAGGTCTGGTTTTTTCCAAGGTCAAACCCCCTGGTGGACCTCCTTGCTTGATCCTCTGCTGGAGGTTCCTTTACAAGTCTCAGGGAGTTGCTTCCACAGTCTTATAACCGTCTGCACTGGTTCCCCACTCAGGTTTTCAGAGCTTTAGCTTGTGGCTATGTCTGCCTCCACCTGCGCCTCTGCCTGCGCCTGTGCTCTGAGCCCACGCTCAGAATTCGCGTGTGTTCTTTGGCTTTTTGGGGTCCCAAATCTTGCTGCTCTCAGGAACAGGCCCTGGAGCTGCCAATGACTCGATGGGTGCCCCAAACTTGCTCTATTTATTTTTAGCTGGCTTCGGCGCTATAGGTGGTGTGTGTAGAGGGGGTGGGGGTAGGGTGGTTGCTGAGCCCTCAGTTTACTGAGAGCTGTTTCACCCCTTTATAGCATGGAAATGTCCGATTCCATGTACCTTCCACACTGCACCCTATTGTGGGGTTCCTCTGTTCGTCTGAACTTGTTTTTATGTCCCCTTGAGGAGTCTTGTGTGTTTCGGTCAGTAGAGGTTAAGAGCTGCTTTTTACTCTGCTGCCATCTTAACCCGGAACCTATCCATTCAATTTTGAAGTCTTACCAATCTTCCCTCCGCAACATGCTTCACACCCCTATCTTTTTACTCACAAAATTGTTGATGATAATTTGGCCCTTCCTTACCTTTTGCAGGGGCTATTTATAATAGCTTTCTAATAGATGTTCTTGCTTACTGTCCCTCTTCTCTTCAATTAGATACTCTATAATCCAATCTTTTCTTCTAAAGGATACAAAAATAATTTTCCAAAGTAACAGGTTCAATGCTCAAAAATCTTTAATTGTTACCTCCCTATTGCTTCTGGGGAAAATAATAGCAATAACATTTGGATAGTACTACTGATATTATCTGACATTTTATAGTTTTTTAAAATATAAAGTGCTCGCCTAGCATGTAAGGCCCTCCATTTTCTAGCTTCAATGTACATTTCCAGACATATTGCACATTCTTAATTCATGTCCATTAGATTCCAGACACCAGTCTTGACTTTCCATCTCTTGCCTCCATGTATTTAGAGATGCCAATCCATATGACTGGAATGTTCTCTCTCAACTCTATTTCTGACTTCTTGTTATCCTTTAAGGTTCAGTTCTGGTACCTCTTAGATAGATAGATTGATAGATAGATAGATAGATAGATAGATAGATTTCCCAGTCATGCCCATGAACTCTACTTCCCAACCATCTCTCTCTTCTCAAAATTGCTTTTTATTCACATATTTTTTACATGTGGTACGCTTTTATTATAATACATGTATCCTTATTATAATAAATATAATATTATGATAAATATAATATAGTAATATTATCTATAAATAAATAAAATTGATAACATAAATAAAATTAAATATAATAATAATGTGTGACCCTGGGCAAGTCACTTGACTCCCATTGCCCACTCTTACCACTCTTCCACCTACGAGCCAATACACAGAAGTTAAGGGTTTTTAAAAAAATAAATAAATATCATAATAAAATATAAAATTATAATAAATAAAAATGTCTTTTTTTGTCTTTGTGGCCCTGGTGGTTGTAGTTTCTTAATAATAGTTAGCATTCCTATTGTGCTTTAAGATTTCAAAAGCTTTTTATTAAAAATATGATCTCATTTATTCCTCACAGCAACTTCTATATTTAGTATCCTCATTTCACATTTGAGAAAACTGAGGCAAATAGATATTAATCCATAATATAGCTAATATTTTTGAGACTGGATTTTATCTCAGGACCTCCAGACTCCAGACCCAGTGCTCTATTTATGGTCCCACTGAGTACCTTGAATAGAGTTAGTACTCACTAACTGTTTGCTTACTCAAATCATCAAATGGATCTGTTATCTTGTAATTTAGAATGGAGACAATGAAATATAATGGCTGACTCTGAAGTCAGAGGGTCTGAGTCTATATCTGAGCTATGATATTCACCACCTGAATAATCAAAAGCAAGTCCTTAAAATTGCCTAGGTCTCAGTTTTCACATCTATAATGTGGTACAGTTGAATGGATGACTTTCCAGCCCTAGATCTATGACCCCTATATCTCTTATTCTTGTTCAGTTGTTTCAGTCATATCCAACTCTTTGTGACTTCATTTGGGGTTTTCTTGGCAAAGATAATAGAATATATTACCATTTCCTTCTCTAAATCATCTTACAGATGAGGAAAAGTGAGGCAAACATGGCTAAGTGACTTCCTAGGATCACCCAACCATTAAGAATCTGAGACCAGATTTGAAGTCAGGTCCTCCTGAATTCAGACCCTTTACCCATTGGGCACTCTACCCATTGTGCCATTTAGCTGCCCTTGTAGCCCTTATAGAATATATATTAAGTGTAGACATAGAGTATACATACTAGGCTTGCTATCTAAGGAAAGAAGGACTAGCTAGGGCTCTGGGCGTGAATGTAGAGCTTTAGACAACATTTGACAACATTAGGATATTGGGGAGGATTGATAGCCAAAGACTAGAGAAAATATTAATGAAAGTGACAGTGGGAAGTGGCGGAAGATAGATCTAATTTCACTGTTTTGTCCAGTATTTCCCCTGGCTCATGGCCAACAATTTCTAACCCAGTCACTTATCCAGGCTACCTTCTAATATTATTAGTTCTCTATACTGTTTCTCTTCATACACTCACACCTAAACCCCACCAAATTAAGGCTTGGCGTAATTATACTCCCTTTTACTTGCCTCATAATGGAATGACAGAAACAGAGGTGTTTAGAGATGTCCAAACTGGGGAACTAATTTCACTACCTTTCTTGATTAAAATAAACACGCTATCCACTGTACTAACTAGCTCCTTCAGCCAGACACCCTATCTGCTTATCATCCTTAGGTCAGTAAGCTATCCCTTTGGGCTACTCTTCTTCAGCTGTTAACACTAATGTTTACAGGTCAACTCTGGGGCTCCAGCCAAGCCAGGATCTACTGCCCTCCGTTGTCTTCTGTGACAGACACATCTGATTAACCCTCTCCATTTCATATACTGTTACTGTAAGAGAAGCTCAAGAGAAGAAGCAAACTCTTCAGGCAAAACCCTAACTCTTTCCCTTCTATACAGTATGTACATTTGAACTGGAACATTCAGTAGAAAAAAGGCAGTATAAGTCGAAAGACATGTTCAAATCCCACTTTCAACTTATGGGATGTTGGGATGGTACCTATTCTCTCAGAAGCTCACTTTCTTCAGAGGTTGGAGTAGATGATTCTCAAAGGATCTTTCAGCCCCACTATAGAAAATTCAGGATACTATGCTTCTGTCAGTGCTCCAGATTTAGCTGCCTAATGCATTAAAAAATTAGGTAAAGTACTATGATAAGGTCATACCATTGATTGGTGAGGAAGAAACTTTGAGATTGCCAACACTTTGGGTTACCCTTACCATCAGGCTATGTGATTACAACACTTTTCTGAATTCGTCCAAGTATAGGGCCAGCCTTGTTTGATATTTTCCTGAAGTCTGTCCTAGCATGTAATCTTTCCAGGTTGCTGAAGAAATTGAGGGGCACGTGTCTCACTCCTAGTAACTTTTCATAAACAAAAATCTCATTTGATCTTCACAACAACCCTACAATATAAATACTAGTCTTATCCCAATTTTACAGTTGTAGAAACTGAGGCAAATAAAGAATTAGGTGCCTTACCCAGAATCACTCAGAGGCTGCATTTGAACTCATGTCTTCCTGACCCCAAGCCCTTGGCTTTGAGCCACTGAGCTACCTACCTTCCTCTAGGGGTAGGAATTGTGATTGTTCCCAGGTGTTCAGAATCACACCACCACTTGTTTCCTATCTTCTCAATCAAAGGATAGCAAGGATGAATAATTCTACTTTTGGTCTTTCTCCTTTGCTTATCTCTCTCCCTTTTCACTCAGCTTACCCTGAAGAGAATATTAAATTTGTACACAAAATAAATGCTAAAATATTCATGAATGCATTACAAGGGTTTTTTTTCTTCTTTAAGCCCCTTTTGTCTGAAAATAGAACAGAAGAGACAAATAGACTAATACTGGTGACAAAAACAGGGAGAAAAAAATACAATAAGCAATTAAATTTGATTGATCACCTTGCATTAGGTGGTCTAAATACTGGTCTTAAAACACTCTACTTGAACGTCAGAAGAGAGAAGACTATCAATTACTGGAAAAACATGCCTTTTAATGAATATTTTTTTTCTCTTGTCTCCATGACCATCCATCCTGTCACAATATTGTTCTGCAACACTTCTAAGTTGATAACATCTGTCCCATTATTTCAAGAAGGAACAAAGCCATAGAGGGCTCAGTGATTTCAGTTAGAATGGTTCTGATTTACCCTCCAAAGGTAAGTGGGCCTTGGAAAGGCATTCAGAAGGCTCGGAACACAGGAGTGACCAGTTCTGAGTATTTCTCATCAGCTTCTATTCCACACCGAATGGAAGCACTCTGCTCACAGTGGGAAGTTACGCTAGGCTTATTACCTTTGTGATCATGGGCAAGTCACTGGGCCTCAGTTTCTTTATCTGGAAAATGAAATGGTTGAGTTACATGGCTTCTGAAGTTTCATTTAGCTTTATATATACGTGAACCTTGAATTGTATCGAGGAGCCTTCATTTTCCTTAATTGTCCTCCCCCACCCATTTTACTCTTATCTAAATATTGCCTATCCTTCAAGAATTGACTAATGTTCTTACCTGAGGCAGGTAGGTTAAACAGTGTATGGAGCACTTAACCTGGAGTCATGAAAACCTGAGTTCAAAACTAGCCTCATACACTTGCTACCTGTGTGACCCTGGGCAAGTCACTTAGCTTCTATTTGCCTCAGTTTCTTCAACTGTAAAATATGGATAGTAAAAACATCAATATTATAGAGTTGTTGTGATGATCAAATAAGAATATTTGTAAAGTGCCAGCAGTATCTTGTGCATAGTAGTAGCTTAATAAATACGTCTTCTATTCCCTTCCCTTCCATTAACTCCTTAAAACCTCCTGTGATCGTTAGAATCAAGTATTCCTTCTAATCTCCAAAGTTCTACTGTATTTACTATTCATTTGGCAATTTAGTCATGTATTAGTCCTTACACTCATCTGCAAAATGATCTGGAGAAGAAAATGGCAGACCACTCCAGTATCTTTGCAAAGAAAACCCTAAATGGGGTCATGAAAAGCCAGATATGACAGAAATGCCTGAAGAACAACAAAATTGGTCCTTGAAACAGCTATCCCAATGATGTCCCAGGCCAGGACTTTGATCTGATAGCTAGGTGGTATAGTATATAGGATTCTGGGTTTGGAGTCAGGAAGATTTGAGTTCAAATCCTGCCTTAATTACTTGCTATGTGTTAGTGGGCAAGTATCACAACCTTTCTCAATCTCATTTTCTTCATTTATAAAATAAGGGGGTTGAATGGATTCAATGATCTCTAAAATCCTTTCCAGCTCTAAAATTATCCTATAATCTTATATTGCTATTTATCTTTGGAAAGATGAAGTATTTATTAAATGTTTACTGTATACCAAATACTATGCTGAGCATTGACGTCTATGTTTTGTCTCCCTTGTATCGGATGTATGCTCTTTGAGGACAGGAACTATATTTCGTGCTTCTGCATCTTTCAGAGCAGCTAGCAGAATGCTGGGCACATTGTAGGAACCAAATTTGTTGCTTTAACTAGATGGGATGAACTTCTTATTGTCAAAGGAAACTGGTAAGACGTGAGCAGATGCTCATGCTAATGCTATGGGTCAGCTCATAAGTGTATAATCCTTGAGCCTAGTCGTGGGGGTCCATAAATGTTGTGAAGAGAACCTGGAATGCACAGTTATTGCCTTGACTGAGGACTGATTCTCTGAATGTTAAAATGGTTTGCCTTTGTACTGTTTCCCAGGTGGTTTCTCGTATGAAGCTTTGGTTACAGACTCTAATTAGTTCCCATCTTTAAAATATATGAGTTTGTGAATTTGAACTATGCACATCGTTCCACTATGGGACTTGTGCCCATAGCAAGATAATTAATAACTGCAAAAGAGGTGAAAGTGATGGAGTAGTCAAAGTGTGTTTTTAAGTTTCTTTTCCAGTGTTCTCTACTTTATTCTGATGCTCTTACTCCCTCATGAACCCCAGTGCCCTCACCGTACCACTACTTCCCCAGGACTGTCCACTTTGGTGTCCTATCTTGGGGCCATGGCAGATAGAGAGCTCCTTGCTTCAAATGTCAGATGCTGGAAGAAGCTGGCTGTTCATTTTTGTTTGAATTTGCTTCCTAATGTGACTCATGGGATTTTCCAAACTAATTGAGAATGGTAAATGACTGTATGTAAGTCACAAATGGAACTTGGCATCAAAGCTGCAGATTCTAAGTGAGCTTCCCTAACTGGTGCCCGTTTTTCCTTGGATAAATTCTGTACCCCACGTTCCCATCTCCCACAGGCACGTTTTAAAAAAATTCATCTCCGGTCAGGTCTTTTATTGTTTAAATGAAAAAAAAATATGACATTCTGCTGAGGAGTAATACTTAAACTATTTTTCCCTTGAGAATTAATGCTGCCAAATTAAAAAGAAAATGAATTCCCTACTCCAGCTTTTAATAATGGGGGCACCATTAATAATGGTGTCCTGGTCCCCAGGACACCAGCATACTCAGCTAGTACCTCTGACATATTCTCCTCTTCCCTTTCCCCAGGGTTCTTCAGCATTTAGAGTCGAGAACTAGAAGGTCATCAGCTTCATCTTATGTCTAAAGATAAGTGAATATATATACTTGAAACTGATGCTTGTCTTTCCTCCTAGAGAGTTCTCAAGACATTTGCTGATCTAAAGATGAAAATCAGGAAGAGAAGTAAAGGAAAAGTCTTACCCTTTCCTCCTTCTCTCCTCTTAGTATTGAACAGCAGAAGACTCAACCTTCAATCCAATTCCACAAATATTTATTAATCGCCTACTATTTGCAGAGCATTATGCTAGGTATTGAAGAAGATGAAAGTTAACAAAGACTTAGAAAGTTTACAAAGTAGTAATAGATATATGAATCCATTTGATCTTCACAACAACCCTATTTGGGATATTCTATAATTATTCCCATTTCATAAATGAGGTAAAATGAGACTAAAAGAGGCAAAGTGATTTAGCGACTGTCACGCAGCTAGTAAAAGTGTGAAGGAGGATCTGAACTAGGGTCTTTTCCCTAAATTTTATTTTCTAGATACAGCTAGTGAAGCAGTAGATAAAAGCCTGGGTCTGGAGTCCGGAAGACCTGAGTTCCATTCCTGCCTTATAATTATTAGTTGTGGAGGCCTGGCCAAGTCACTTTACCTCTTTTTGCCTCAGTTTTCTCAACAGTAAATTGGAGATAATAATAAAACCTACCTCATAGGGTTATTGTGAGGATCAAATAAGATAATATTCATAAAAAGTGCTTAGTGCAAAGCTTGGGACAAACTCTGTGTCATATAAGTACTTATATCCTTCACTTCTCTTTTTCAATCAATAAAAATATACCTTATCTTCTTCCCATGCCCTCATTTCCCCTAGCTGAGAAAGATAGTGAAGAAAAACAAAAACAATGTTCAAAAATATCAGTCTGTGCTATGAATCCAAGATCTCTATCAAGAGAAAAATAGCAGCATGTTTTATCATAAATCCTCTGGAATCATGTTTGGTTCTTCTCTTGGTCATAGTTCCTAAGTTTTTAAAAGTTGTATATCTTTAAAATATTATTGTTGCTATACAAACTAGTCTCCTGGTTCTGCTTACATCACTGCGAATAACTTCATAAAGTCTGCTTAAGTTTCTCTGAAACTATCTCCTTTATAATCTCTTATAAAACAATATCACATTACATTTATATGCCATGATTTGTTTAATAATTTCCTAATAGTGTGGGCACCTCAATTTCCAGTTCTTTATCACCATGAAAAGAACTGTTAGAAGTATTTTATACATCATTAATTTATTTTGCTTAGGTCTACACTCTCCCTTAAGGCATACTCCCTTTTGCTCTTCCTCTCCTTTCATTTTTCTGCCATTTTACTCCTGAGTGAAATGAATTTCTGTACCCAGCTGTGTGCCTCTAGTATTTTCCTCCTCCTTTGACCAGATCAGTATATAGATGAGTGAGGTTCAAGAATTAGCAACTTCCCCTTCACTTCATCAATTCTTTGTATAGATTACTATTTTTGTACCCTGAGTATATGAGTTGACCTTTCCCCCTTTTCTTTCTTACCCCACTGCTCCAGAATATTCCTTTTCCTTGCCCTTTCTATTCTTTAAAAATCATCGAAATAAAACTACTGTAAGCCCTGATGATGATAGAGTTTTAAAGGACATATGTATCATCTCTTTACATGAGAAAATGAACAGTTTATTCTTATTTAGTCTCTTACGATTGCTTGCTCATATTTATCTTTTTTGTGTTTCTCTTGATTTGTGTGTTTGCACTTCAGAGTTTCTATGCAGCTCTAGTCTTTTAACTGGGAATGTTTAAAGTTCTCTGTTTCATCAAAGATATATTTTTGCCTTATGAGATTATACTCAGTTTTTTATGTATGTTATTTTTGTTTATGAACTTATAAGCTTTGCCTTCTAAATATTGTATTCTAAGCCCTTTACTCCTTTATTGTCACAAATGCTAAGTCTTGTCTGATCCTGACTGTAGCTCATTGGTCCTTAAATACTTTTCTCTCTAAAGCTGTTTGCAATATTTTTATATGACTTGAAAGATTCAGATTTTGGTTATAATGCAAATAGTAGGTTACTGATACCCTCTATTTCCATTTTGCTGATTTGATCCTGATCCCATTTACTTTTTTTTTTTTTTTTAATTTTTAAACCCTTAAGGGTAAGGCAATGGGGGTCAAGTGACTTGCCCAGGGTCACACAGCTGGGAAATGTCTGAGGCCGGATTTGAACCTAGGACCTCCTGTCTCTAGGCCTGGCTCTCAATCCACTGAGCTACCCAGCTGCATCCTGACCCCATTTACTTTTAAAATTTCTTTAAATGTAATGTCCAGGCTCTGTTTTTTAAAATCTTGATTTCCAGGAAGTTCAATGATTCTTAAATTTTTTTTTCTTGATTTGTTTTCCAGGTCATTTGTTTTTCTGTGAGATTCCTTACATTTTCTTTTATTTTTTCATTCTTTTGACTTTATTTTTTGCTATTTTGCAGAGTCATTAGCTTCAGTTTGTCCTAATTTTCACAGAATCCTTTTTAAAATTCTTGCTTAATCTCTTGTAATAATTGTAGTGGAACTTGTATTCAAGGTATATTTTACATTGACTTTTACTTGTAGGTGTTTCCCCTTTTCTGGGATTATATATTCAGTATTTCTACCATCATAATAGTATCTTAAGATTATATTTGGGGAGAAGAGATTTCTCAAACAGGCATTGGTATAATAAATTTTCTGAATCTGTTTGGAGGTATTGTAGGGGTCCGGGCTCATTCCTGCTATTGTGTTAGTCCAGACTTGAGTCTGATGGGGGCCTGTACCAGGGTGGTGGCAGTGTCAGAAGAAAGAAGAGGATATATGGGAGAAATGTTAAAATGATAAAAAAAAAACACAGTAGGCCTCAGCAAGAGACTGAATATAAAAAACAATGTGAGAAAGTTGAGGATGATTTCTAGATTGTGATCTTGGATAATTAGGAAGATTATGGTACCTTAGAAAATGATAAGAAAGATTGAAAAGGAGGGTTTGGTAGACAAGAGTTGGGCAAGATTATTTCAATTTTGCATGTGTTGAATATACAAATTCTATAGGCATACAGTTTGATATATCCAATAGTTAGCTGGAAATTCAAGACAAGAGGTTAGCAGGGAGTTGGGGGCTAGTTGACAAATATAAACATAGAGATGATAATTGAATCCATGAGAGCTGATGAGACCATTGAATGAAATAGTATAGAAGGAGAAAAAGGTCTTTCTCATCCTACTAACAATAAGATGTTAGACTAGGATTTGAGAGTACAAATAAAAACAAAAGATATTCATCCTGAAATTAAAGAGTTTATATTCTACTTGGGGGAGGGAGTCCAACATGTACAAAGAGAACTATAATTTGGGAAGGGACAGAATCCTAACAGCTAGGGGAAACAGGAAAGGCTTCCCAAAGGAAGAAGTTCATGATTGAGCTGAGTCTTAAAGGTAGAGATCCTGAGAGCTGGAGATACAAGAACAATATTGTTTATCTTGCAGACTAGACATATCTCTGGAAAGGAGTCTATTAACTAAAGGTTTTAGCCACATGTCTATTGCTTTGTGGGCTCTCAGGTTGTTCTTTTAAAATCCTGTCACCCACATGAGAGGAATGGCCCCTCTGCACCATGCTAGTGGTTGAGCACTCAGATAGTTAATGAAAATGTTTCCAACCATAAATGAATGTATTGCTTCAGAAAGCCCTGACTTTTGCAAAGTAGCCAAGAAGGTGCCAGGAAATGTAGCTAGCTACACTGCTATTGTTAGTGTGAACCACACTTCTCAGGTACTGCAAGGCTGGCAGTACTGTTATAATATTTAGTGTGATATTGCCATCTATTATCACCACCCCATCTCCTCCCCTCAGTCTCAAGCTGTAAGAAATGGAAAGGTGCTATATGGTTCATATTACTGGGCCATATCTGAAGGTTTGGGAGAAGATCAGAGAAATGCATTTTCTTTTCATAATAGTGTTTTAATTTATGTCTTTTTACAAAGTGTGTACATAAACAGGGGGTGGGGGGAATATATTATGAATAGTGGGGAACTATGGTCTTGCAATGAATGATAGAAAGTTGTGTATCATCAGTCCTCCATAGAGAACTTACTGTAATTTTGGTCTATTTTGCTAGTTGTGGTTTGTAAATTCAATGCTTAAGAGTGTGTTTTTTCCAATGCAAAATAATAAAGCCCCTAGCATAACCTGATACCAAGTAGTTATGGTGCTTAAATTATGGGAATTTGGTCTGTTCTGAAGATTTGATTTTCCTGAGATGTAGTTAATAAGCTTATATACTCAACTGTCCTTTCTTACAAAAGTTTAAAAACTTATCAAAGTCATTAAGTTGAATATGAAATAGAAAAAAATAGATTTGATTGAAAAAATTAACCTCTGGATATGGCAATTTCTCAGGGATCTTTAACAGTTATACATCACTTTTTAACCCTATTGTTGGTTTTATGCTTAGACCTTAATATAACATTTCTAATTTACCTTGAATCTTTCTCTTGGAATAAGATCCTGCCTGAGATGATTCTGGACTTCAGGTCAGCTTAGCATCCAAAGCCCTTTTGACAATTTATTTGCAATCTTTTGACCACCCACTTTAGTCATTGGCAGAATAGTACTCTAGGCTGAGAGCACTGGTACCTTGCTTCACTCTTTCCTCCTCCTCATCAGTTAGGAAGATATATTATTCCATTTGGCTCTCTTGCACTGTCTTTTCACACTTGATTAAAATGCATCAATATTACTGCTTTTAGAGGCATTTCTATGCCATCTGAAGTATGAATTCCCAATAGCCTTTTCCCACTCAAAGGAATGTAATGGAAAATGTGATGACTTGGAGACATAGGACCTGGGTTTAAATCCCAATTTGGCTATCTATATAGCTCTTTAGGGCCTCAATTTCGCATCTGTAAAATTAGGATGTTGGGCAAAAATATCTGAGGTATCTTTCAGGATTAGATCTATGCTACTGTGAAGAAAATAATCTTTTCATCTACATCAAGAGCTATTTTTTAAATTATTCTAAAAAGCTGATAGACAATCAATCCATATGCCTACATTCCCATCTTTACAAATTTTTATGAAATTGATTTCCCACTGCATTAGAGATATGGAACAGATACTAACAATTCTATATAACAGACCACATCTACACAAATCAAACAATTGACAAAAGAGGTAAAAAATAGATTATCCTGCTGTGTTTATTGTTCTTAAAACCCCAAACATTTAATCTGGTAAAGCAAAACAGTCTTAAAGGCTCTTATTTGGCAAAAAGTCTCATATATGTGTTAGAATCACACAAAATTACTTAAAAAACATACACAGCTATAACCTTACTAAATGCCCATCTGATTATTATTATCAGTTTAAGCATTAAAGAGAGAGATGTATGCTCACTAAAGGTGTTCAGTACTACTATGGAAAAATGCCCTGTAAAAGATTCAAATGGAGGGGAAAACCTCTGTAGATCAAGTTTACAGGTAATATCATATTAATTTCATATCTCTTCTGAATATTATAGGGCCTCATGAATGAGATTCATGTTTATTCCAAAGAGATCAGGTTTGCCATTTATACAGGAAAAACAATGAATTTTTTAAATGCCCACTTTCCAGACTATGACATGCAGGCAACAGCCAGGCCACTGAATTATTATACCAATACTTTATCCAAGGCAGGCACCACAGATGGACAAGAAGTCAGTCTTCAAATAAGATCAGACCAGCCTAGGCTACACTTGGAATGCTATCCACTTCAAAAACAATGAAACAAAACAATTATAAGCTGCTCCATTGTTTTAAAAAAATCTCAAATCCAAATGTTTTCCAGAGAAGTTGTAGGATTATGAGCATTTATTAAACACCTACAAAGAAAGGGAAAAAAAACACAACAGTTCCTGTCCTCAAGGAGTTTATACTCTTATGGGTAAGATAACTAGCAAACAATTATGTACAAACAATATATAAACAGAATAAACATGAAATGACAAACAAAAGAAAGACACTAAAATCTAGAGTTGTTGGAAAAGGTTTCCTGTATAAAATGAAATTTTAGTGGACATGATGGAAGCCAGAGAAGTTAGGTTCTTAGTATGGCTTTGTCTCCATACAGCACAATTCCCAGTTCCAAGTCCAAATTCCCCCTTGAGTTCAAGTCCCAGGTGGTCTGGCTTCTCTAGGCTTCTATGTCAGTTTGGTTGGCTTCACCATCCCACCTTTAATCCTTGTTCCAGTGGCTCCAACTCCAGGAAAACAAATACCCTCAGGTCCATTTCTTGGAACCAGAGTAAAAGAGGCTTAACAGGAGAAAGAAATCCTTCTTCTCTCACCACTTCAGGTCACAGTGTCTATATTGTGAGTGAATTGAGATCTTTAGGCTCTGGAAGAGCATAAGAAAGAATAGTTGAAACAAGAGAGCCACTATCTTAGTCTCACTGTTTTTAAAAAATATTTTTTCTTATTTTTCACATTTTCTTGAGTTCCAAATTCTCTCCTTCCTTTTTATCTCTTCTCCCACACATTATGAAGGCAAGCAATGATACCAATTATACACATGGTCATGTAAAACATATATTCCTATTAGCCATGTTGCAAAAAAAAGAAAGAAAATAAAATGAAAAAATATGTTTCATTCTGCATTGAGTTTCGTAGTTCTTTCTCTGGAGGTGGATAACATTTTTCATCACGAGTCCCTTGAAAGTGTTATGGAATTGTAAAACCTAATGGAATTGCTTGTTGGCCAAGGTGGGGGTAGAATTTGGAGGGGAGGGAAAAAAACATGGATCATGTAACCACAGGAAAATATTCTAAATTAATTAAATAAAGATTTCAATTATAAAAAGAAAGTGTTATGGATTATTGTATTGATCAGGGACATAAGTCTTTCATATCTGATCATCTTTAAAATATTTCTATTACTGTATACAATGTTCTCCTAGTTTTACTCACTTCACTTTTAATCAGTTCATATAAGTCTTCCTAGATTTTCTGAAACCATCTCCTTTGTTATTTCTTACAGTACAATAGTATTTACTACAATCATATGCCTCAGTTTTCAATTCTTTGCCACCACAAAAAGGGCTGCTATGAATATTTTTGCACATATGGGTTCTTTTCCCTTTTCTTTGATCTCATTGGAATACAGATCTAGCAATAGTATTTCTAAGTCTTCACAAGTATTAAAGATGCAGACAGACAATCAAAGGAGGCTACATCTACACATGGTAGAGGAGGACACAGAGAGCTCCATGTTAGGCAAAGTAGGCATGTTCCAAAGGCCCTTCAGGGTGTCTCCATGTTTGACAAATTGGATTTGCCCAGACAAGCTGAGGTTATACTTTGAATGACAAATACGGGATTTTATTTTGGAAGTTGTACTTTCCAGTTGTTCATATCCTCTAAAATTACTTTGTATAGAATTAGACAAAAAGGCACTAGAATTATGGTTTCATTGAGTAACTTTCCAAAATGTGAACTCCTTTTTTCAATGCAGGTAGAAACTTCTTTGCAATTTATAGTTTAAAAGAACTGTCTAGGACATTGAAGTTGAGTGACAGCTAATGGGGTCACACTTGAACCCAGATCCTCCTAGCTTTGGAGCAAGCTCCCTATATTAGGACATTTTAGTTCTAATTTATTTTTTATGTATTTTGTATTTACTTAGAGGGGAATATATTATTTTTCCCAGAAGAATATAAGTTCCTTGAAGTCAGGGACTCATTTTTTTTCTCCCTTATCCCCAGTACCTTGCATAGTCTCTTATGTTTAACTCATAGCGATTGAATGTATGCACCATATTTCTCATAATACTGTAGGTGAAAGAAATGGTATAAGGAATGTCACTGAGTTAATGTATGATCAGAAATGGAACTGGGCTGTCAAAGAAAAGATCAACATGCTGAACTGGTACTCACAAGAGAAGAAACGCCTCCATCCAACTGAGTAGATCCTCTATTGAGAATGTGTACAAGAAGTCAAACAAGAATCCAGGATAAGAAAGCACAGATGAGTTGGCATCTCCCCCAATGGAGTGAAAACCCATACTGATGACAACTGAGCTTCACTAAGGTAATAAAGCATAAAAAGAAGAGGAACCTTCCCCATCCCCATTCCCCATTTCTTTCCCCCACCTCCCATCAATGCTGTTTTGGAAAACAGTCCTCAGCAAACATTTGTCTCAGCAGTACCACAGGTTCCCTGCAGCGTTTCCAGAGTTAGCAATTACAAATCTAAACTTATACCAGAACATAATTATTTAAAACATTTAAACAGAAACAACAGGGTTTTTTGAAAAGAGATGAAAGTGCTTTCCTCACAGCTTGATAATGGAGATGGGGAGCTTGTTGAAAGAGCTTGAAATTTAAAACTAAAAGACACTGTGTGGTCTCTGGGTGGAACTCCAGATCTGGTGGGATGCTGCTTTATCACTCTTTTGATGCTAAGCAACTACTCTGGGGCTTAGTCTGACTATTGTCACCTTTTTGGCTTCCTCTCTTCTACCCAAATATTGACTGCTATTGCCACAGCTGAAGAGTCTGAAAGTTGTAGGGCTCCTACCCCAACAGAGGTTAAGAAATCTTGAAAGTGGACCAACCACCATTCCAGATAGTTCTTGATTAAACGTGCTACCCACTTCCTGACAAAGAGTTAATGTATTCAAAATTCAGATTAAAATATGTTTTTTTTTCCAGATTTGGCCAATTCAGAGCTTTCTTTGGCTCATCAATATGTGTTCATAAAAAATTCTCAATGTGGAGAGTGAGGGGATGAAGGATTTTTGTTGACTGAAAAAAATTCATTTTAAAGGTAAAAAAAGAAAGCAAGACAAAATCTGACATGAAGTTTGACATGAAGAAATATTGAGGTGATGCAAGAGGTAGTAGGGACATGTCTGCAGAGAGGAGAATATAACAGTGACAAGTATTTATATAGTACTTTAAGTTGCGGGCACCTTAGAAATGTTATCTCACTTAGTCTTCAAAGCAACATTGGAAAATAGGTGCTATTATCATTCTCATTTTACAGATGAGGGAACTAAGACAAAGTTAAGAGTCTTACCAACGGTCATACAGCTAGTAAGTATCTGAGTCCAGATTTGAACTCAGGAGGATGAGTCTTCCTGTCTTCAGGCTGGGCATTCTACCCACTGAACCACCCATTTACCCCCTAGGTAAAAAAAAATCATTAAGGTATCTCATCTTGGGCAACTGGGGCTAAGTTTTAGTTTGAGATTTTATCAAATGGTCAATGATTGTCATTTTCTTTGAAGGAATCCCATATTCTCAGAGGCAGCTAGGTACCACCATAGTATATGGAGTACTGAATCTGGAGTCAGTAAAACCTGAGTTCAAATCTTCCCTCAGACATTTCTTACCTGTGTAACTCAACTAATCATTTCAGCACTATCTGCCCCAGTTTCCTTAATTATATATATAAAAAAAGAAAATAATAGCACCTACTTCTCAGGATTATTGTGAAGATGAAATGAAATAATATTTAAAAAGTTCCTGGAACATTATTCCTTCATCCCCTTCTCATTCCTTATCAGGAGAATTAAAATGTAAAAACAAAATCAATTTCAGGGAAGATGAAATAAATGAAATAGCTAGACAACGTATAGAAACTACTTGGGACTGCCTTCCTTTGTTCATTTATTTTATTAAAACCCAGCTACATGCTAAAGCTCTAGTTAAGCCCCAACTGCATGCTAAAGCTTTTATTAAGTCCCAGCTAAGTGCTAAATCTTTCATTAAGACCCACCTACATGCTAGAACTTTTATTTAGCCCCTGCTAAGTGCTAAAGTTTTTATTAAAACCCAATTGTAATAGCTTCTTGGGATACAAAGGAAGAAAATAAAATAGTCTTTGCCCTCAAGGAATTTATATTCTACTGCAAAGAAACTTCACAGGTAGGTAAATACAAAGCAATTTCAGGAAGAGGATTCCAATAATTAGGGCAATTCAGGAAACATCTCATAGAGGAAATGCTATGAGCTGAATATTGAAAGAAAATGGGAATTCCAAGAAGTGGTAGAGATGAAAGAGTATAAAGGGGAGAGTTAGTGCAAAGGCAAAAGCAAGATGGGAGATGAAATGCTGTGTGTAAGAAACAGCAAGCAGATCATTTAGGCTGGAACATAGAGTTCATGAAGGGGAGAAATGTCCCATAATCTAGAAATGTAACTTGGAGACAGAATGTAAAAGGCTTTAGATATCAACCTAATAAGAAATTTGTATTTTATCATAAAGGTTAGAAGGAGCCCAGTACTGAGGTGCTTTGAGCAGGGGGTAATGCTGTCCAAATTATTGTCAGAAAATGAAGTTGGTATTGTGTGCAATATAGATTAGAGAACAGAAAGCCTGAAGGCAGGGAGAACAATTAAAAGATTTCTAGAATAGCCCAAGACAGTGAGATGGCCCAGTAGATAGGGTGTCAGACTTGAAATCAGGAATACCTGAGTTCAAATCTGACCTCAGACATTTACCAGCTGTGTGACCCTAGGCAAGTCACTTAAGTGTTTCTCTTAGTTTTCTCATCTCTAAAATAAACTGGAGAAGGAAATAGCAAACTACTCTACTATCTTTGCCAAGAAAATCCTAAATGCATTTTAAGAAGTCAGACATAACTGAAACAACTGAACAGAAACAAATAATAGCCTTGGCTACAGATGATAAGAACCTGATGTAGTAGGGTAGTGTCCAAGAAAGAAGAGATAAGAAATAAGATATTGCAGTGGTAAGATCAATAAATATGTATTAAGCACCTACACTGTATAAGGCACACAACTCTTAAGTGCTGGGGTGAGATATAAACTTGATTAAAACCTACCATCAAGGAACTAACAGTCGTTTAGAATTTATTAGAAAATATGAAATTCTGATCTTAAAATCCATATGAAAGTATAGAAAGTTCATCATTCTCATGTTATGGGACTTCTAGCCCACAGATCTGGAACTAAAAAGGACCTCAGAGACCATCTAATTCAGAGGAAACTAAGGTTCAAGGAGGTTAAGTAACTTGTACAAAGTCACACAAGTAGTAAGCTTCACAGGTGATTTGAATCCAGGTCCTCTGAATTCAGAGTCAAGATTCTTTTACCATACCATGTTGAGTAGAAAGAAATTTCTGGACATGGCAACATTCTTTCTTACAAAATTGCCACAATAGCCTCTTGAAAGCGGGATCTCTCCCTTAGTTCTCCAGACATGAATCCTGATTGAAGATAGAAAGGAGAAAAATATAGTACCCCAAAGTAGCGTCTGAATGTTTCTAAGCCATCTAAAGAATTTATCAGGACCAGGCTGTCCATTATCTTTTTCAGGGTTTCTTTGTAGGACTGCTGCACACTTTTCATTTGTGTTTTGTTCTCAGTAAAAAATTCAGCTTCTGAAAGGTCACTTAAGATATTTGGCAGGAGTGGTCCCCTCTAGGGCATTTCTCTTCCAGCCTTTAACAATCTGACTTTGGCCTTTGATTGGCTGACATTTTAAACTTGGGGTAAGACAGGAAGGGCAGGCACATTTGTGTTGGTTGAAACTTGCTTCATTAGTGAAAACTTTGCAAGGAACTGGAATGTGTCCTGAAAGCCTCCAAGGAAACTTCATTGTTAAGTGAACTTCAGGAAGAAAAGGCCCTAGGAGACCTAGAGGTGGGGGTTTGACTAAATATCTTTGCCTAAGCAGTCTAGGAGGTTGCCTCACTGCAGTGCCCATGACCTAGAGAAATAATCTTTGGTCTTTTCTATAGGGGGCCATGCCTCTATATGATTTTTTGGGGTCCTGAGCGGCGTGGTGGCATAGGATGGTTAAAGCAGGAGAAAGAAAATGAGAACAACTAGACTAGTGGTTAGCCCATGCTGTTCTAACGCAATGGGATTTGGACTTTATTTTATACTGGTTTCAAACAAAGAACACAAAGAAAGAATAACAGCTGTGAATGGGGTTACAAATCATACACAATCCATTAAAGTCTAAAAAGTAGAGATATAGGTGCAAGGACAAGGGCCAAATTCCAACCACCAATTAGTAGGGGTTTACTTCTGGGAGCAGAAATAAATTTCATGGAGATGTTTACTAATTGCGTTCTGCCTTGATTTACAGATCTGCACCTGGTCAGATAGTCTGGACTAAATTGTCTGGCTCCAATCCTTATCTAAGTAATATATTTTTTAGGGTTTGGACTTCTTAATTATCAAGGAGAGAAATTGTTAACTCAGTAGCTTCTGGTCTGAGTATGGACTTTCCAATAACTCTATAATGTTTTTCCAATAAGAAAAGGCATGGATCATAAGAGGTGTCAAAAGAGGGGTCTCAGATTTTTATCTATTCTCTTATTGGCTTCCCACACTTTTCCTTCAATGGTAAAACACTGACACCATTGGCTGGTCCTCTCTGCCTATCTTTAAAACTATTACAGAGATAAACTTTGTTGTTTTTGATACATTAATTTGTAATGGGCTTGGTTTTCCTTACTTTCTGGATGGGTGGGGAAGGGATTAGTGGTGGTAAGTGGATTTGCAACTGAAAATAAAATAAAATTTTAGCCACTTCTGGTGGTTAGAATTTATATCTTGCAAGCAAAGTTAAACAATCAACCAATTACTAAGGACTTACAGTTCCATGTGAGTTTTTTTCTGCTGTTTGAAATAGCAAAAGCACATGACACTATGGTGCAACAACAGAAAAAGGAGAGTTTGAAGATGGAAGAATGACCAAAGCTAAAAGGTAACAAAGAAAGCATTTCACTAAGTAATGATGACCTAAAAAGAATAGAATATTGCTCCATCTCCTGGCTGGAATTATCTGTATTGTCCATGTATGAGACTTTGTTCTCATGTCATTGCTTCTCCAACTTCAGTTTTCTTTCCTTATTCTTTCTTTGTTCTTTTAAATTCTCTCCAAAACTTAGAAGAGAATTATCCATTCATATTTATTTCTTTTAAATGATAAACTTTGTAGTCAAATCTCTTTCCACTAGATCAGTCTTTTGAGAACATTAGAATTCAAATGTAGTCATATAACACAATACAACTCAACACATTACAGATTTATTAAGCAACTTCTATGTACCAGGAACTGTGTTAACCACAGATGATACAAGAAAGAAAGAAAGAAAGAAAGAAAGGAAG
>NC_058131.1:578183488-578370420 GCF_016433145.1 Gracilinanus agilis
AAAGAAAGAAAGAAAAAAGAAAGATGGTTCTTATCCTCAAGGAGCCTCATAACCTAATAGGAAAAGAAAATACACAAAAAGAAGCTGAAAAGGGAAGGACACCAGAAGGTACTTGACTAGTGGGCATGATAATAATGGAGTGCCAACCAAGCAGAGCAGCTGGTAGGAAAGGAAAAGTTGGCCAGGAATTCTGAGCTATCTATAAAGGGAGACTTGGGGAGTTTTTGTTCTTCCCTCTAGCCCTTTAGTCAGAGGTGTAGAGGCAACTGAAGGTACTGATGAGGTAGGTGTGACTACCAAAACTGAAGCAATCTCCATGATGATGATTTTCCTGATGATGAGCTTGAGGGAGGTAGAATGAGGTGGAGGATGGTAAAACCTAGCAGAGAAGATAGTGGGAAGTGGTTGCTTCATTATTTCAGTACTTCTATGGATCTCTGATCTTGTTGAGGTTGTAACACAGTCATGATTTTTATACTGAATATCTCTTGTCTATGTCTTCCCATGAACCTTCTAGAGAGATCCACTCAGGATGCTGGTTGAGGTGGGCCTTCCTGTAGATCTTTTGACATTACTAATATAATAGTAGGTGATATGACTGTCCATTTATTTTTACTTCTGTTTATATGACTTTACCACTTCTTTTTCCAATTACACATAGGATCATAGTTTTAGAACTTGAAGGAACCTTAACAGCCATTGAATATAATCCCTATATTTTCCAAATGAATAAATTGAGAATGAGGTAGTGTGAGGTGACTTGACCATCATTCAAGCAATATCATCAATACTACTTTTGTAAATAATTATTGGCAAGGCCTGCCATGTGCTTCTCCATTGTCATCTCCCAACCTTAAATCTTTAGACTGTGTTATTCCATGGCTCAGAGCTATACAGCATTGTTGAAAGAAAGTTCATTGTGAAGAGGTAGACCTTTGTTTAAGGAAGAAGCATTGGCTCATTGAAAACATTGTCATTTTCTGAAGTATGTCCAGCCTACTCCTCTTCTCTTGTTGAATTCTGAACCCATTTCATTGTAGCTCTGTGTTGTTTGTCCAAGATACACCTATTGTGAGTTGTTCATCCAAAGTGATATCATATTCTAGATAATAGACAGTCTTTGTTGTGTTTTTATTTCTGTCTTGACTTCCTCGTGGTATATGCCCTATAACAGAATTAGGAGGTCAAAAGGTATTGATAGTTTAAACATTTTTCTGGCATTATTTCAAATTAAGATCCAGAATGACAACATAATTCATAACATGCATGTGCCTGTCATTCCTTTTTCTTTTTTTCCCAAATTACATGTCTATGCAATTTTAAATAATCATTTCCTGGCATTTTGTAAGGCATGTTCTCTCCCTTCCATTCACTCCTTTCCTCTCCCCAAAATGGCAGGTAATATGATATAGATTGTATATGTATTATCATGCAATTTATATTTTCATGTTTGTCATGTTGTGAAACAAGACACATATTGCTTATACTAGAGAAAAATTCACAGAGGAAATGAAGTGAAGATAGCTTTAATCTGCTTTCAGTTTTGTCAGTTCCTTCTATGACCATGGATAGTCTTTTTGTCAGGAGTCCTTTGGACTTGTCCTGAGTCCTTGTATTGCTGATAATATGAAGTTATTCACAGTTGATCATTGTACAATACTGCTGTTACTGTGTATGATGCTCTCCTAGTTCTGCTCTTTACTTTGCATTACTTTTTATAAGTCTTTTCAGGTGTGAGTGTGTGTATGATCATCTTGTTCATCATTTCTTATGATGCAATAATATTCCATTAAAATCATATATCAGAAGTTGTTCAACCATTCCCTAATTGATAGACATCCCTTCAGTTTCCAGTTACCAAAACGAGTACTATAAATATTTTTATACAAGTATGTCCTTTCTCCCATCTTTGATCTCTTTGAGACACAGACCCAGTATTGCTGGGTCAAAAAGTAAGCACATTTTATTTTTGGCCTTTCGGGCATGGTTCCAAACTGCTCTGCAGAATGGTTATATCACTTCACAGCTCCACCATCATTGTATTAGTTTCCCAATTTTCCTACATACTCTCCAATATTTATTATTTTTCTTTTTTGTCATATTAACCAGGCTGATGTATGAGGTAGTATCTCAGAGTTGTTTTAATTTGTATTTTTCTAATTAATAATGATTTGAAGTATTTTCTTCATATGACTAAAGATAATTCATTTTATTTTCTTCATCTGAGAACTGCCTGTTCAAATCATTTGACCATTTATCAATTGGAGAATGACTTGTATTATATATTGACTCAATTCTGAGTCAAATATCTGAGAAATGAGGTCCTTATCAAAGATACTTGCTATGAAAAATTTGCCAGTTTTTTTTTTGTTTCCATTCTAATCTTGGTTGCATTAGTTTTGTTTGTGCAACCCCTTTTGAATTTAATAGAGTAAAAGTTATCTATTTCAGATCTTGTAATGTGTTCTTTATAACTTATTTGGTCAGAATATTTCCCTTTATCCATAGTTCTTAGGTGAACTATTTTTCCTCCCCTGATTTGTTTATAGTATTACCCTTTATTTCTAAATAATTTAACCATTTCGATTTTATCTTGGTATATGGCATGAGATGTTGGTCTATGCCATTTTTGCCGTACTATTTTCTAGCATAATAATGAATTCTTCAAAAAAGCTTGGATCTTTGGGTTTACTGTGGTCATTTACTACTGCACAGTGATTGTCTAATCTATTACACTGATCCACTACTCTATTTGTTAGCCAGTACCAGATTGTTTTAATGGTTGCTCATTTATAATACAGTTTGAGATCTGGTGTAAGTAGGTCACCTTCTTTCATATTTTTTTTTTCATTTGTTCCCTTGATTATTGGCCTTTTGCTCTTCTAGATGAATTTTATTAATTTTTTTCTAACTCCATGAAATGATCTTTGAGTAGTTTGGTATAGCACTGAACAGGTGAATCAATTTAGGTATTATATATAGGCACAGACCAATTATATTGACTTAACCTACCTATTGTTTTCTCATCTGTTTAGATATAACTTTTTGTGAAGTATTTTGTAGTTGTGTTTATATAGCCTAGATTTTGTCTTAGTAGATAGACTCCTAATTATTTTATATTGTCTGTTATTATTATGAATGGGATTTCTCTTTCTGCCTCTTGCTGTTGGACTAAAGAAATGCTGGTGATATATGTGGGCTTATTTTGTATCCTGTAACCTTGCTACCATTGTTAATTGTTTTTATTTGTTTTTGGTTCAAATAGTTTTGATAAGTACTGTCTCATACTTTGAGGTTTGGTATTATAATCCTCTTAATTCAATATTTTCCCTCATTATCTCCTTTGGGATTCTAGATCATTTTTTTTCTTCCAAATGAATTATATTCTTTTGCCAACTTCCAAAAAGTATACCCTTGAAAATTTGATTGGAATAGCTATGTAAAAATTAGATATGTAAATTAATCCAGATAATATTGTCATTTTTATTGTATTGGTACAGCCCGACCATGAGCAAGACTTAGTTTTATATTTAAAACTATAGTTCACATTAAACAAGGGTCCTTCCATGACCATACTTTTTAGGGCTTTTTAACATAAATGAATGCTAAATTTTGTCTTATGCTTTTTTTTCTTATCTCATTGCACTAGTAATTCTTTGGTTATTTTTCTGTTTAATTTTTCTAATTGTTTTCCCAATATTGATAAAAGAATGTATTCCTGGCATGTATGCAAATTGATCATGATTAATTATTTTCTGAATATATTTCTGCAGTTTTGGTGTAAGAATTTTTGCCTCAATATTCATTAGTTCTCCTTCTTAAGTTTCCCTTCTTTGCTTACTTTCTCACTCATGTGGTTATGGAGACCATATTTGACTCATAAAAAGTTTGGAAGAGAGCCTTCTGTCTCTATTTTTGAGAATAACTTTGTAGTGTAGATATTAATTGCTCATTAAATGTTTGATACAATTCATTTGTAAATCCATCTGGCCTGGGATTTTTTTCCCTTTGGCAATTCTTTTATGGCTTGCTCAATTTCTTTTACTAGATTGGTGTTTTTAGAGTCTTTTTGAGTTTGGAGGCTTTATATTTATTTATTTGTCAATTTCCTTTGAATTCCCTGTTTTGCTCATGCATAATTGCATATAATTGTTTCCAATACCCAAATATTTAAATATATAAATTTAGAGTTGTATCAATTTACATACTATATCTCTTCACTTTTATTCAAATTTCATATTGATTTTTTAACCTTTGTTCTCTCTCAAAAGTTTATGATATAATTAGAGGTAACTCAGAATTATCCATGCCCCTTGAAATATAATCAATTTTTTTGGTAAAATTATTTGATACTTATCATATAGGGCCTTTTAATTTTCTTCTCAAAAAAAGTGTCAACTATATGTAGGCACAGCCTTTTCCCACTTTCATTTCTATTCCTGAACCATTTTCCCACTATTTATCTCTATCTTGCCTTATGCCAACATTTGAATTAAAGGCACTGAGTATTAATGTATATATTGATTTAATTTGGAGGGTCTTATCATTTTCTCTATGGAATTTCTCTACCCCTTATCCTCTGCAACAGATGTTGATACATAAATTGCAATTATCTTCAAGCTGGTCCTTTTGCAAATGTTTATCATGAGTACTTGAAATTGGAATGATCAAATTCTCCCTGATATGATTTCTGTTGCCTTTAAAAGTACAATAAAACCAAATCCATTAACACCTTTATTTGTTTCTATGAAGAGAACTTCATATAAATTAGGAGCGAATAAATCAAAAAAATATTTTTGAACATATTTTTCAAAATCTTTCTTGAATATCTTTTTTACTATATAAGAATTAGTTCCTGACTTCAAGGAGGTTGTAATCTAATTGGGAACCAAAAAAAGCATGTATATTTTTAGAATTTTGTGAAAAAAAAAACATTATATAGAGTAAGAAATTAATTACTATCAACTTTCAGCTAAAATCCAACAACTGAAGAAAGAGCACAGAAAAGTACTATACTTGGTCGCAAGAAGACTTGGATTTCAATCTTATTTTTGGTACTTACTATAAGAGTGATTTTGATCAAGTTTGTTTCTTTAACAGTTAATAATGGGATTGGACTAAATGACCTCTCAGATGCCCTACAACTCTAAATTGAAGGGCAATTATTTCTCAAGACTGTTACAAAGTCCTTCTTTGAGAAATAAAAAGCTATTTGGGGAAAGCCCTAATAATCCTACTTGCCAGGAACAGTTCATTAGTTTCTACCTGAATATGCATATCTCAAACAATAGAACATAAAGATATTATGCAGAGAACAATATGCCTCTAACCATTGTTTGTTCCACTTCATTAGAAACATTATATTAGCAGAAGACACCGTTTGGGTGTGTGTGTGTGTGGGGGGGTGAACTGTATGAACACACCTTTTCTTTCATGCTTGTAAATTTCTTTTTCATAAACTATTAACTCTAGAAACAGATTACACCAATGTAATATTTAAATTTTTACTTAGGTAATCTAGAGCTTTTGTTTTCCTCCCCCCTCTCTTGTTGAGTATTTTCTTTCCCTCTTAATTTATTGGTTTATCTTCATAAGTAGAAAAATATGGGAAGTGAAGGTTGTTTTTTTTTTAAGTAAAGTTGTAGGGGAGAGACAAATTAAGCTTCCCACAGCAATAAACAACTGGGTTGGAGTGGCTTTTATAATTTGTGTTCTGTTTCCTCTGAGGAAGAAAAGAAGAAAACGAGTATTTGTGAAGTCTTTACTATATGCCAAGCATTGTGCTAATTCCTTTAAAAATACCTCATTTGAGCCTCATAACAACTTTGGGAGGTAGATGTTTTATGATCACCATTTTAGATTTGAGGAAACTGAGGTAAGCAAAGGTTAAATGATTTGCCCAGAGTCGCATAGGTGAGTTCAAACTTGAACTCAGGCCTTCCTGACTCCTGACAGAGTCACAGCATCAGCCCTAACTTGAATAATGCAACTATGGACATAGTGATATCCTTAGTAAACTCAAGGATAATTTAAGGGCATTGAAATGAGAATAAGGAGACCAGATTTCTATTATCGACTCAGCTACGAACTAACTTATATGATCCTGGAAAAGTCACTTCATTCCTTAGAACTTTTCTTCCACTGATTGTAAAATGAGAAATTAATATTAAATTTAACATATACTTAAAAATAAAACTGTAATAATGGAAGCTCATAGTTACATATATATATTCCTTTCCTTTTGTTCTTATTCATTAATGATCATTTAATTCATAATATTTAAAAAATAACAAAGATAATCAATGGAACATATTAAGTAATAAGGCCCTGAGATAAGGGAATGCAATTGCCCAGTTTTCAATTAAATTAAAGAACATTAAGTTCCCTTGTATAGCAAAGACTCCCTATTCAACAAAAATTGTTGGGAAAACTTAAAAAGCTTATCTGGCAAAAATTAAGCTCAGACTAACATTTTATTAAACTACACTAAGTTCCATTTGGATACATGACCTAAATAAAAATATCATCATATAAAGCTTTATATTAGGTTATACTATATCATAAAATAAGTATTATAACATATCAGATTATTAAAAGATGAAATGAGAAGAAAAGGAAATTAATTTCATATCTATATCTGGGGGAAAATTCTTAAGTAAACAATGTATAGAAGAGAAAGGGCTCAACTTCAGTTACATAAGGTTGAAAACTTTTTCCATAAGCAAAATCAATGCAGCTAGAATTAGTAAAGAAGCAGTTAACTAGGAATATATTTGCAGTAAATATCTTTCATTAAAAATGTAAAAATGCTCTATAAGATACATAAGGAATCAATACACGTATATATGCTATCTCCTAATATAAAAGTAGCCAAAGATATGTTTTCCAATGAAGAAATGCAAGTTATTCACAACCATGTGAAAGAATTCTCCAAATCCAAATGACTACTTCCAGGCCATCTCAAAGCCTTCATATTCCAACTCTAGCTTCTTGATTTGTGTGATCTTTTCTATTAGAATGTAAATTCCTTTAGGCCAGGGACTATCTGATTGCTTGTTTTTGTATCTTTGGTGCTTTGCTGTTGTTTTTCAGTATCATTTTTTTTTTTAGTTAGGTTCAATTCTTCATGATCCCATTTGGGGTTTTCTTGGCACAGACACTGGAGTAGTTTCCCATTTCCTTCTCCAGATAGTTTTAGTGTTTAGGAACTGAGGCAAACAGTGCTAAGTGACCTTTCCAGGGTCACACAGCTAGTAAGTGAGGCCAATTTGAAATTAGATAGATGAGTCTTCCTGATTTCAGGAAGGAAGAATAATACTCTATCTACTGTGTTACCTGGCTTTTCACATCCCCCAATCTTCCCTCCCTCTTTAGCTCATACTCAAATAAATGCATTTTGGTACTCATTCATCCAAATCAATAGTAATAAGAGAAATTCATATCCAAACAAATCTGAATTACTACTTCACACCCTACAGAATGGCAAAGTTAACAAAAATTAGTTAAGGACAAATTATTGGTGGTGCTTTAGAAGAAAAGGCATGCTATATCCAGGGAACCACTAAGTTGCATATATCCTTTGATCCAGCAATATCTTTACCTGTTGTATACCCCCTAAGAAGTCAAAGACAGAGAAAAGTCTCAAACACATTCATAGCAACACTTCTCTTGAAACAAAGAACCAGAAAACAAAGTTGAGGAAGAGTTGAATTAGTTGTAGTAATAAAAATCTAATGGAATATTGTACATCAAAAATTATGAATTTGAAAAACTAAGAAAAATGTTAAAATACTTGTATGAAATGATGGAGAATAAAATGAGCAGAAGCAGGAGAAAAATATACATGATATTCATAATCATATGAATGAAAACAACTTTCAATTCTTATCAATGTAGTAACAAACCATGATTTTTAGAAGACTGATGATGAAGCATACCTCTTAATTTTTGGCAAAAAGGTGATGGACTAGAGATGAATTAAACAGGTATTTTTAGATACGATCAGATTTTGATTTATTTTAGTTTACTATATTTGTCTATTCTCAGTGTGGAAGATAAGTTAATGGGTAGTGAGATATCAAAAAAAGTAAGAAAGAAAAGAAGACTAAGAAAACATTTTACATTTTAAAAAGAAACAGAAGAAAACAAAAAATAAGTTCATAAGATAAAAATAAATGATAATTTTGTTTCTGCTTTGTTAAATTTTATATCTATCTATATCTATATATCTGATAGATATAAAATACATACATATAAATTGCAGGTTGAGTAGATGATGTAAAAGTCCCTTTTAGTCTAACATGCTATGACCCTGTGATTGGTATCATGAAACCTATCCATAGCCTTCTTTCCCTACCAGTCCCAGTACTAAAAGAATGTAGAAGAGTGGATTCACTAGACCAAAAGAAAGTTGATCCCCTTAATAGAGAGCTGGGGAAAGAACCAAAGAGGTCCCCATTTCAGGACCAAAGGGCCATTTGTTACCTTAGGGTCAGCATTTTTCAAGGAAACCTGGATTGCTTTAGGTAGAAGGGGATTACGATTGACAAAGTTTACAATCAGATTCATCATTACAAATTATTTACTCCAGTGGTTTTTAGTATTACATTCTTCCTTAGAAGTCAATGGGCAAGTGTCCTCTAATATTATTTCTTATGATATGCAAATGTCTATGTAGTTGTTTCTGACATAAATTAATTTATATTCAAAATAATAAATAGGTATCTTATTAAATGCATTGAGGACTCATCAAAATATTGTATCTGATTTGCCTATTAATTCTGGAAAGATGATTTATTTGCATGTAAATGTATTTATTTATCTATAAATTGCAGTGGTAAGTGGGACAGGGTGGGATCTGTAAGATGATTGACAAATGTGGTAGACTGAAGTTGTCTTAACATTTTCATCCTCTGTTTCTTTCAATGGTAAGATTCAGCTATAGGTCTATGACCTGTGAGCCCAAGCCCATATGACTCTAGCAGGTAATATAAAATGGGGCATGGAGGAAAGAGCTTTTTGCCTTAGAATTGGCTTTTAGCAAGTCTGAGAGCAAATGTCCTCCTTATGGGTTCTCTCATCTCTTGGACTTTGAAATCTACCCATCCACATGGATCTATGACATCTGCTGGATACCTTTACCTCAACTGGATTATTAGTTCCTCAGATTTGAAAATCTTGATCATATGAATTTTTTCCTTTATCCATTTCCTTTTATTTGTTGTGGTTTTTCTTAAATACTATAGTGCAGAGAATATTGTCTGCCATGGGGATAGGGACAGGATCTGAAATTTCATTGGCAAAGGGACCACCTAGATAATAAAACTCCCTCTGCAAAAGGCAGGCCAGTCTGAACCTTCTCTGTAAATTGTGCAAAATATTAAAATGTTTTAGAGAGTTGCCTACAAGAGAAGCATTCTTCTCCTGTCACAAGGCCTGAGACTTATTGGGCCCACAATACTCCTCAGAACTTCCTGGACCAGATAAACTATAATTGGGAAATATTTAACAAAATAAATAAAAATGCAAGTGTTCCAAATCAATATTTGGCCCAACAGGAATACCCCAGGACAATGACAGTACCACCCATAACCCCTTTTCTATGTGAGTTTGACATCAGTGGCCTAGAGCACTCAAAGGTTAAATGAATTTAGGGTTACCCAGTAAACTATAGGTCATAGGCCAGGCTTGAACACAGCTGTTTCTGATTCCATAGCTAGCTCCCTGTTCACTATGAAACATTGCCTCTTAGCATCTTGCAAAAGTAATATAATAGGAAAGAAAATGCCCAACATGAGTTTTATTCTTTATTCCATCCTTTTTGCAGTTCATGTGGTCATTCTAAATTCAATATAATACATTTTGGAGATGATGATTTTATTTGTCAAATGCAGAAACTTGAAAGTGTTAAGAGAAGAAGCCAGGAATGCTTGGGTTCAAATTCTAATACTGACATACACTGTTCTGGACACAGGAAAAATTGATTCACCTCTCAGTGATCTAGGCAACTCTAAAATTATATCATGGAGTCAATGTCAACCTACTTTGGTAGAGAGACTGGGAAATTCCCAATATCAGTGAAATCAAAGTCCAATCCCTATCAAGATATTGTCATTATCTCACAGGTTTGGGAATGTGGACTCAAGAGGTGACTTCCTTCTGGAGAAAAATAAAAGTTGAAAAGTTTTAAGAGTTTTGACAGTGAAATCACACTTAGAAAAGACTTTGAGGTAAGTGAAATGAATCAGAAGCATATGGATTACATTTCCCTGAGAGTGAGTGCCTTAGGGCTGAAAATGTTGGGCTAAATACATTTTAGGTTTTTCCCAATACAGAATTGAAAAAATACTGTCGCCTGAAGCATTTTTCCAAGCCCAACTTGTACTCAGATTCAGCTCTCTCAGCTTCTTGCCCCCCTTTCCATTTGGAAATGTAAATGAGTCTTCTGCTTCAGTTAAAGTAAAAATGCTTCTGTACAGAGCCAGCCCCTCTTGTAGATAGAGTAGTTGGTAGAAAGGCTATTTGCTGGAACTTGAGGGTCATCTGGAATTCCTTCCACTAAATATCTCCACGATAATCCTTCTGTATGGTTGGAATTTCTGTAGTAGAAGCTGGGGCATCTGTCAAATAAGCTAGGCTATAGGTGAGAATGGACTTCCCAGCTATCAAGTCACAGGTTTCATGTGTCCCAATAGGACCCATGTAGCCCCGTGGGAAATTTAGCCTGTTGTTTCTTCTGCCTCCTTCTATCTCCTCATAAACATTGCCCTATTTTAAAAAAAGTTCTCATAAATTCTTAAGATAATTGCCAGTGGGGAAAAGAAAGACAGGAAAAAAAGAAAGTTGTCAATGTCAAGGGAGAAGCAACTGTCAAAGAAGAAACAAAAAAAAATCACTGTAAAAGAAACATCCATGTTTGACTGCTAGGGACTTTGTTTTTTATGAGCAAAGAAGAAATCCATTTCTTTAAAGCTAGAAGCTAAGACAGACATTATTATTATTAGGCTCTTTATCTGTGGGACCCTGTCACAGAGAGAAATGAGAAAAGGAAAATCAAAATCAGAGAAAACTGGATGGCATGGAGAGTTGAGGTGGCTTTCTTAAGGTCAATCAGGTAATTCAGGTAATAAGGAAATAGAGCTAGCATGTGAACCCAGGTCCTCTGATATGAATTTATTAGACCTCAATACAAATCATCCCCTCTCTAGGTTCTAATCCTGTAATATTCTCATGCATGTCCCCTACGAGTTTTCCATATGGAAGCTATATCTTTGTTCCTGACTCTAAGGACCAAGCTGAGGCAATTGACACAGTATATTATTATTAACCCACAAGGCAAGAAAAGAGAGGTAGTAAGGAAAGTAAAGTTATAATGTCTGCTTGTAATCATTTGTATTCAAAGGACATTTATATAGATAGAAGAAAATATAGTAACAGAAAAATAATAATAATCTGCATGCCAGTTGATGGGTATCCCTTCAATTTCCAGTCCTTTGCCACCATATAAAGAGCTGTTATAAATATTTTGGAATATATATTTTCTTTTTCTTCTTTCAGATCACCTTGTGAAATAAATCTAATAGTGCTATTGCTGGGTCAAAAGGTATACACAGTTTTATAACTCTTTGAACATGATTTCAGATTAGTCTCCAAAATGTATGATCAGTTCAAAGTTCTACCAACAGTATATTACTGTTCCCATTTTTCCACATCCTCTCCAACATTTAAATGATATTAATTATTTTAATTTTTTCCAGATTACATGTTAATGCAATTTTTGAATTTTATTTTCTGACATTTTAAATCCATGTTCTCTCCTTCTCTCCCATACCCCACCCACCCTAAAGAAGATAGGTTATATTACATAGATCGTACACATTTTGTCATGCAGTCCATATTTTCATGTTTATCTGATTGTGAAACAATACACATATTGCTTACACTAGAGAAAAATTTATGGGAAAAATAAAGTGAAAATGGTATGCTTCAATCTGCATGACAAGACATAATTTTATATATTTATGTTTTTGCCAAATGATACTTTCTCTAATAGATGGAGGATCAGAAATTACTTAACTGGGTATTTTAATGTAACAAGCAAGTAAATAAATTAAAAACAAAAAATTTCCCATTAATTGCATGTTTGGTTCTTCTAGTGTTAATTTCTCAGAAGTAACTATGTGTTGATCCAGTAAACCATCTACCATCTTATTCTCAGCACATGATTGATTCACCTACTTTTATAGTCGTACTTGTCCTTGATAGTATTTTTGACAATTTTTCACACTTAAATCATTTTCAAGACTATACTAAAGTTTGTATATCCCCATTATTTCCATTCAATTCTAAACAAAACATTTTTTCAATTCAATTTGACAAACCTTTTTTTAAAAAAATGCAATTATGCACAAAGTGTTGTTCTAGGTGCTCTCTATAATTTTAGGTATTTTTACTGGCTGTCCCTCCATATCTAGAATTCTCTCCCTTTTCATCTCCCACCTTCTACAACAAGCCTTTCCAGATCTCCTTTCATTCTAGTTCCCTCACCCTTTTAATTAGCTCCATTTTCTCTGCTATCTTTTGTTTACTCCATGTTCTTTGTATGTAGTCTCCACCATTAGTCTGTGAACTCCTTAATAGTGGGCACACTTTTTTGCCTTTCTTTGGACCCTTAGTGCTTAGCATTATGTGCCTAGCTTATAGTAGACAGTATATATTTATTGACTGACAGATTGACTAATTTCCTTGCCATGGAACAATGATCTGTTACAGAATAGATTAAGGTTTCTAAAGTCCCTTCTTGCTTTAGGTCTAGGAGCCTATCTTCTTCCATCTTCTCTGTAAAATTGTCAAGTGACTTGCGAAGATCCAGGTTTATTTGGCTATGGCATTCCTCTGATATACTAGTCTAGTCCAGTCAACAAAGCCAATGAAGTTATTCTAGCAGGAACTGTTGTTTAACAAAGCTGTTACTCTATTGGAAGATTATCGGAACATTTTGTTAATGCTTTTGTAACTCTTTCCCCCTGACCCTCTTTTATAAGATAAAAAATCAATGAAATAAAACAAACACCACAACTACAACTAACATAATAATAGCTAGCATTTCTATAGCCTTTACAAAAATCTCATTTGAGCCTCACAACAACTCTGGGAGGTAGTTCCCATTATTATCCCCGTTTTTTACAAAGGAGGAAACAGAGGTTAAATGACTTGCACAGGGTTCCATAACTAGTAAATGCCTGAAATTAGATTTTTAACTTGAGATTTCCTGAATCTAAGTGCAATACTCTCTATAGTACTACACTAACTAGCTGCTCAATAATAATAGTATACCACTTCTCTCTGATGGAATGAAAATACTTCACCACTACTCTGGTAATAGGATTAGACAATGCATATAATGTGAAAACAAGGTGTCTTTTAATGTTGTCATTTATCTCCATACCATTGAGATATATTATAAATATTCTGGCTCCTTTAAAAAAATTCACAGAGTTTTTTCATTTTTTCTGAATTCTCATATTTGTCATTTCCTATGGCACACTAATATTTCATTACATTTCTATAACATAATCTCATTGGCCATTCCTCAGTCAATGAGCACTCACTTTGTTTCTATTTTTTCTACTATAAAGTGTTGTTATGAATACTTAAGGGCCCTCTGTCATTTACATCCTTGAGGTATCTGGCTAGGAGCAAGATCATTGAGTCAACTGATATGAATAATTTACTAATCTTTCTTTCATAATTCCAAATGATTTCCAGAATACTTGGACCAATATCAGTTCCACTGTATTCGGTTGTTCTTTCAACACCGGTCATTTTGATCTTCTATCATGTTTAACATGTGTGATAGGGATGAAATGAAATTTCAGAGCTGTTTTAATTTTTTTTAATTAGTCATTTGGAGCATTATTTAATTGGTTCTTGATGTTTTACTTTTGTTTTCTTAAAGCTATTTGTTCATATCTTTCTTTGGAGATTGTTTTTCATCTTAGATATTTGGGCTACTTGTATATTATAGATTTATGACTTATCAGGGATGCTTAGTATACAGTCTCCCCAATCCCAACCCCTGCACTCCTCCCACAAACATTTGATAGTTCTTATTGTAACTACAGTGATTTTATTCATGGCATACTCAATAGAGTGCTGGGCTTGCAATCAGAAAATTGCATCTTCAAATCCAGTTTTCGAAACTAGATCTGTGGCCTTGGTCAAGTAGCTTAACATATTTGAATCTCAGTTTCTTCATCTGTAAAACAGGGATAATATCACCAATAATACCACAGAGTAGTTGTGATACTCAAATGAGATAACTGTAAAGCTCCTTGCAAATTTTGAAATCTTATAGAAATATCTGTTGTAATTATTATTATTTGTGTTAGAAGTACAATTTAAACAAATTTTTGTAAAATCAAAACATTTTTTTCCTTTAACCTTTCTTTGGTTATAAATTTTCACCCAACCATGAATATACAAGATCTTCCTTCCATTTTTCTCTATTTTTTAAAATTATGGGATCTTTTATATTTAGATCATTTATTATGGTGTATGGTATAATTGGTTGTCTATACCTATTTTTCTGCTGAACTTCTTTTCAGTTTTCCTAGTAATTCTTTTTGGGTGGGGACTACTTTCTCCTATATTTTGGGATCTTGAATTTATCAAATTGGGATGCCATGGTAGGGTTAATTATCTAGTCTGTTCAATTAATTTACTTTTATATTTTTAAACTAATATAAAAAATTCTGATATTTACTGCTTGTAATACAGCTTGAGTTATAGTAATGCTAGACTTTCTTTTTCCCATTATCTTTTATTATTTCCAATGAATGTCAAGATATTTTATTCCTTGAAATATATAAGCAAATCCTTGGTAGTTTCATTTGTATACACCAAATTATTTAGGTAATATTGCCATTTTCATTATATTGATGAAATCTAGCCATGAGAAATAGATTATCTGTCCATTTATGGAAGGTACCATTTTTTCTGCAAAGAGAGATTTGTAATTGGATTTATATAAGTATTGAATATGTCTTAGTAGGTTAACTCCCAGGTATGTTATAATTAATTGAAAGAAATTTCTTTGTATATCTCTTTCTCCTGGGTTTTCTTAGTAATGTACAGAAAGATTTGACTATTTTAAAATTAATTTTGTATCTTGATGCTTTATGATAATAATAATGCCAGTTCTTTACTTCTCTTATTGTTTTCTTTTTCTTTTTTGATCTGTGCCCATTTTTTCACTGCAAAGTCCTAGTGAGGAAATTTTTTTCTGTCAATGAACATCTGCAACTCTTCTGCAACTTAGTTTTAGAGCTCTCTAGGCTACTAAGAGTTTATGTGTCCTGCCCAGACCAATACCTGTTGGAAATATGACTTGAATCTACATCTTTCTGACTTTAATGTCAGCTTTCTATGTACCATGTGTGCCATATTTTCTCTCTACCTTTTCACTTACTTTTCTTTATGCCTGGAATTTCTCTCTCATCACTTAGCTTCCCTAGCATCCTTCCGGATTCAACTCAAAACTTGCCTTGTGCTGGAGAGCATTCCCAGCCCCACTTCTAGCTGCTAGGACCATCTGTCCCTGAGATAACCTTCTATTTATGTTGTACATATGGTATATACCTAGTGTTAAAATATGTGACTATTAAAAAATGAACTCTAAGGTCAAGGACTTTTTACAGAGATTAGTATGTAGATTTTACAAAGATTAGTATACTTGGTAAAATGTAGGTCCTTAATAAATTCTTGAGTAACTTTTTGTTGTCTAGTAAT
This sequence comes from Gracilinanus agilis, assembly GCF_016433145.1. Lineage (NCBI taxonomy): Eukaryota > Metazoa > Chordata > Mammalia > Didelphimorphia > Didelphidae > Gracilinanus > Gracilinanus agilis. The sequence goes on from NC_058131.1 coordinate 578,199,278, forward strand.
ATGATCATATTGTCTTATTAATATGATTTATTATATTGTAGTTTTCCCTACTTATAAGGAACTATCCTTGTACTCCTAATATAAATCCAGTCTGCCCTTTTTGCCTTTCTATTCTTACTTATTAATTCTATAGGCCCTAACATAAGAACATTTTAGTAAAAGTGCCATTCAAAGCTAAAAAAATAGTTATATTACTTAATATTCCTTTTGTATAAATAACAATAATTACCAGAAGAAACCCTTTTAGTTTGTTGTTTTACTCATTTGCTAATGTTTTATTTAATATTCTATACCAATATTTATTAGTAATATTGGTCTGTATTTTTCGTTTCCTTCTTTATCTCTTCCAGGTTTAAGGATTAGGCCCTTTTCTCTTCTATATGTGGAGTTCTGTAATGTTTCTTTAACAGTTTATGTAACATCAAAATTATTTGCTCTTTAAAAATTTGATAGATTTTACTTTAAAACTCATCTGAATCCATGTTTTAATGTCCTTTAAGAGTTCATTTATATGTGGTTTGCTTCATTTCTCTTTCTTAGATTGGGTTGTATAGATTTTCTACTTTGTTAATCTGATATTTCTAATTTTGTAAATATTCATCCATTTCTTTTAATTTTTTAATAGACAAGTATAGTTTCTGAATATTTTGTTTTTTTTAATTTTTGTGGGGGAATTATGGTTCTTCTCAACCCTTTCTACCCCAAATTAGATAATGGCTCACTTGTTGCATTGGCATTTTTAAGAAAATCAACTCAGGTAATTAATCAGTTTTATACTTTTGATTTTGTATCTTTTTTAAGTTTCAGAATTTCTGTTCAAGTATTTGTTTTAAGATAAGAGGTTTATTTTCTAACTTTAATTAATTTGTCTTATTTTTCTCTCTTTTGTTAATTAAATGTTCAAGATATAATTTTTTATAGGTTGCTTTACCTGAATCCTATAAATTTTAGAATGTTGTCTCATTTTTATAATTTTCTTTGTCTATAATTTCTTTTTTGTCCCATTCTTGTTTGGTATCATATGATTTAGAATCCATTTGAAGCTAAACCCTTAATTCACATTTTCCTTATTGATTATTTTTATTACTATCTAAAAAGAAAATGTTTACTATTTCTGCTCTTCTATATTGATTTATTAGTTCTTCATACCCCAAAAAATGACCATATTTTTGTAAAAATACCTTTCAGTAGCAGAAAAAGCAGATATATTATTCATTGTTCTTGTTTAATAATTACCAAAATATAGTATAGCAACTTTTTTTGTAACAGTATGATAATATCTTTAATTTCTTTCTGGTTTATCTTTCTTTTAGAGATGTTGAATTCTTGAAGGTGAATATTAAAATCCCAACAACATTTGAATATTTTCTAGGTTTGCCAATAATTCTGTTAGTCTTTTTCTTTAAGTAATTAAATACTATGCTATTTTGTGCAGATGCATTTGAAACTAATATATTTTTAATTGTTTATGGTTCATTTTCTGTTTTTATTCATCTTGCTATAGACCACGATTGCTACCCCTACTCTTTAGGATCTATCTAAGGCATGTTAAATTCTATTTTAATTTTTAGTAACCTTGACAGCTATATATTCAGAAAAATGGGGGGTTTTGCTTTTAATATTTCATTTTTCATTGTTTTATTGTCAAGTTTCTCCCATTTTCATTCAGGAATAATGTTATTCCTTTTTCCTGCCATAAATTTTTATTATGATAGCCTTCTATCTCCTCTCTTCTTTTGTAAGAAAAAAAAACAATTAAAGGAATATTAGGTGTCCTTTCACAGAGGAGAAAGTTGAGTCCCAAAGAATTTAAGAGACTTTTGCAAGTTCACAGAGTCAGTAAATGAAAGAGTCAAGGTTTGTTATAGACAGAATTAAAAGTACAAATAGTGGAGCTGGTCTCAGCAAGAAGGGCAACCTCTCCCCGAATGATGCCTCATTCTCTGTGTATTTGTAAGGCCCAAGGTATTAAGTCCTGAATCTTTCTTTTCTTTTTCTTTCTCTATGTTCCCTCTATTGAGATTCAACTCTTATTGGAGGAAAGAAAATCTCTTTTCCTTTTATAATACTAGGATAAGATCATAATTTATATATTTCAAGATATACGTATTTGTTTATCTTAAGTTTATTTATGTTGTGTTTACCTTTTATCCAAGATTTCCTATGTCTGTTTTTTTTCAACAGAAATGCTTAGAAATCATCAATTCTGTTGAAAATTTCATTTTGTCCTATAGACTAATGCTTAATTTTTCAAGATAAATTATTTTTACATTCAAGCCTTTTTCTTATGTCTTTTATCATCATATTCCAGTCTTTTCTTTCCTTTCTTATAGTTGATACATAATCCCCACAATTCTTACTCCGGCTGCTTGGCACCTATCTTTAGTCCTATATTCTTGAAATATTTTTTTCTTTAATTTGAGGTCTCTGAATCTTAGTAGTTGCATTACTCCACCTGTTTTAAATAGGTTGCTGATTATCTATGAATTGTATCTATCCAAACTTTGTCATAGGATTCTAAAAATTTTTAACAATATTTATCTTATGATAGATAATAAGGGAAAAGACCTAATCAAAATATTTATAGCCACACTCTTTGTAGTGGCAAAGAAAATGGAAAATGAGGGGGTATCCATCAATTGGGGAATGGCTGAACAAAATGTAGTATCTGATGGTGATGGAATATTATTGTGCTGAAAGGAATAATGAACTGGAATAATTCCATGTGAACTGGCAAAACCTCCAGAAATTGATGCAGAGTGAAAGGAGTAGAACTAGGAGAATATTGTACATGATACATTATGGTACAATCAAATGTAATAGATTTTTCTACTAGCAACAATGCAACAACACAGGACAATCCAGAGGAACTTATGAGAAAGGACGCTATCCACATCCAGAGAAAGAACTGTGGGAACAGAAATGCAGAAGAAAAACATAGGATCAATCATGTAGTTTGATAAGGATATGACTAGGGTTTTACTGTTAAAAGATAGTTCTACTGCAAATATGAATAACCTGGAAATAGGTTTGAACAATGATAAATGTATGACCCAGTGGAATTGCTTAGCACGAGAAGGAGGGAAGGAAGGGGGTGGGCAGGAATAATAAATCATGTAACTATGGGAAAATATTCTAAATTTAAAAATAAAGAAAGAAACATGCTATTTTAGCCTTTGTTTTTGGCTTATCGTGTCCTTATGAAAGCCCAAAGAGTCTCAGATTATCACTCTGTAACCTCTTTTCCAGGTTACTCATTGTTGATAGTAGATAGGGTATATGTTTCCAGTTATATAGGTTTTTAAAGGAATTTTCTCTACTATTTGTACTAGTCTTTAACCATTTGAGTTCTGATTACTTGAGACATTTGGGGAAGGTATTTATCTATGCTAAATTCTCCAAGTTCCTCGTCTATATTTTCTGTTCCATTCATTATTTCTTCCTTCAGTTGTTTTTCAAGCATACTAAGGTTCTTGTAACTTTCATTTTCTGTTCTGGGGTTCAAATCATTGTTACTGTTGAATTATTCCCTGGTTCTAGAAGTTTATTCTGTGTTCTTATTCAATTTTTTCTACCATCATAACTGGTAGTTATGACTGAGGGATAAGGTGATTCCATTGGTATAAAGAATTCCTGATTTAGAAAACTCTTTATTTCAATGTAGGTCAGCATCTTCTCTGGAACTGGTAGACATAGAGAATTTTCTAGGGCACTGAAAACCTAAATTATTTGCCCCAGGCCAAATAATTAATATATGTCAAAGGGAGGAAGATATGGACCCAAGTCTTCTCTTAGGCCAGCTTTCTCTCTGCTATGTTACACTGCTCTTAAGAACAAGGAAAGGTCAAAGGTAAATTTCTATGAATCATTTAAACATTGAGAGGTGATTTTCATCTCATGGGGCCAGAGAAGTATCATGGAATAAGTGGCATTTCATTTGGAACTTGAAAGAAGAGAACCATATTAATAGTCAGAGTTAAGAGTGGAGACACTACATTTGTTCTAGGCATGAAGAATAGTGTCTACAGGGGGCATCGACTTAGGAGAGAGCAAGATAAAAACTGGAGAATTTTGTTTAGTAATGTTTTAGTCGTTTCAATTCTTTGTGACTCCATTTGAGGTTTTCTTGTAGAAGCTTGCCATTTCCTTTTCCAACTCATTTGACAGATGAGGAAACTGAGTAAAATATAGTTAAAGATTCACCCAGTTTCATACAGTTAGTAAGGGTCTGAGGCCATATTTTAATTCAAGTGTTCCTGACGACAGACCCAGTATTCTCTACACTGTCCCACCTACCAGGGGGAGAATTGATCACTTTTTTTAAATTTTGTTTTATAGAACAAATGCTCCATTTTTCAAGATAAATTATTCTTACATGTAATCACTTTTCTCATGTCTTTTCCATGGTTTTTCTAGGATATTTTAAATTTTTATTCTTTATTTATTTTCTTATTTGTTTCTCAAACACTCAGACCCATAAAAGAGGAATGAAGAAGAGTAATATGAGATAGGTTGGGAAAGGTAGGTTGAAAAGCATTTAAGAAGAACTTTGAATACTAGAATGAGGTAGTTACTTTTTGTTGAGTGGGCCTGAAAATTTTTAAATAATGTGATCAGAATGATGCTTTAAGAAGAACCTTTTGTCTGCAGTGGTGTGAAGAATATGCCTTTCTGCTGAATTTTTGGTGATTTATAATTTTAATTTTTAAGATCTTAATATTTACATATACAACTACATATTATTATGGAGAACATGCCAATTTTAAAGAGAAGCTTTTGTAGTCATAAGCCATTTGGAATTTTTGGAAGTACTATGCAGTCTCTTCGATATGTTTTTCCTTTATCTCCTAGAACTCAATTATGGCTACAGCTCATTGTCCCAATGGAGCATCTATTTAAGATGCAAAGATATGTAGAAGACATGCCCAGACAAGTTGGGTAAAATCCTTAATCTGTTTTCCTTCAAATCCATCACATTCCTATGGCCATTTTTAAAAAGCATCTATAATATACAAGATGATGTGCTTGATATTTGTGAAATATACCCAGAAACAAAATTAAAAAATTGCCTGAAATGTCTGAAAAGGCCCTGAGAAGCTCACATTGAAGGAAGTTAAGATTTCTAATAGGTAGCAGTGAGGTGGGACTACATTCTCATGGCAGAAGAAAATGGAATGCTGATTCTGGAATGTAATAAGCAGTCAAGCCTTAGGTCTTAAATACAAGTCTGAAAAGTTTTCATATTATCCTAGAAGGGAGAAGAGGCAATATACTACACAGGGAGGAAATGCTGGATTCAGAATGTGAGAACATAGATTTGAATTTTGGTTCCGCCTTGTACTGATTTTGTAAACGAAGATAAACCACTTCATCTCTTTTTTCTTCTTTTATGATTTTTTCCTTCTTTTATGAAATGATATACTAGAGGACATCTGAGGTACTTTACTCTCTAACCATATGACTTGAATGCTCTTCATTAGAAGGAGGATATGGTCAAATATGCTTCATAAAGATCATTTTGGAAACTGTGAGGAGGAAGGACTAAAGAAAAGAAGAGAGCTTAAACGTGGGGGAAGGAGGCAGTCCAATTAAGCAGAAGTTACAGTATTGCAAGAGAAGAGGTGACAAGACCCTGAACTAGGGAAGTAGCCTCTAAGTAGAGAGGAGATAAAGTGGAGTTATGTTATGAAGGTAGAAATGGCAAGGCAGCAACTATTTGGAAAGAAAAGATCAAGAAGAATAGAGGCTCTTGAATAAGGTGTAAATTCCTTGGTCATGGTGTGAATTCTCCTTGTCCTGATACCTGAATGTCCCACTGACCTGGACCTTTTTCACTAATTCAAGTTCACAGTTTTCTGACTGTAGCAGGAGTAAGAATAGCCAATTTGACACCTCAGAAATGAGAGAATTCACACACTTGAAATGTATAGACAGAGACTGGACTGAAAGCAGGACTATATCTCGGGAAATATTGTGAAGAATTTGCCTATTTCTAAGGTCCTAATCTTTCACATTCACAATTATACATCATTGCTTAGAGTATACAAGCATCAGAGAGGCTTTTGCGTAGTTTTTGCACGTATAAAAGTATTTAAATAGCTTCTACAAGAAATAACCTAGAAACTAATGCAAAATAGTTACACAGAAGGAGACAGGAAAACTCTCAGATATAGACAAAAGGTATTTAGAGATTCAACTAGAGAAGGCAGGAGACGAGGATATAGACAGCATCCTTCTGACCTGAAGATACATCTTTAGGCTATTTTAAGGTCTAGTTGACTTCCTTCTCAAATCAGAAACTCTTAGGGCTTGTCAACAAGTACCCAATAGATCATTGGGTTAGTTTAATCTCATGTAATGTGAACAAAAGTTTCCACCAGTCTCTGACAGAGAGGGTATTTAATGAAGATTTGTAAGCATATGGACTTTCAAGAAAATTTATAGCCAAGTACAAGTATGTAAATCTATCAAAAACAATGTCTATAATTTAGAATATAATTCTTAACAATAACCCTAAAGAGACAGACACATAAGCATTCATGCAAATAGGATGAAATTAGATTACAAATCAGTACCTTTCCTAAGGCTCCATTGTGATAGTGTATTTGACTCAAGGTCACACAGGCTGACAACTCCAAACTAAACAGAGAGAAAAGGAGTTGTAGCCTCTGGTAGGGAGTCAAAGAGGAAAGGACAAGAGTTGATTTCAACACATCAAAGAAAAGGAAAAGGGTGGAAATAAGGAAAAGGAGCCAATGGGGGAGAGAGCAGAATGTACAACTAGGGCTATTGCACTTATCAATCAGAAAGAAGAGTCAAATAAGAATGTATCTGGCAAATACTGCCACTCTAGTGGAGGATCAATCAGAGCTTCTGTAGTTTTCTCCTCCTCCCTAAGGGTTGAAGAAAAATCATGCCATCATTGGAAAGCATGACAGATTGATGGTCATTGGGTTGTTGTACCTTCTTAAGAGACAAGTCATTTTTGAACCCAGAAGCTTCAATCCTATTAACAACAAAAAGTTGACCTCCTCAATCCTATCACATTTCCTATTATTACTCCTTTTTAGAGTCCAATTATTATTAGCTACGTATGTGTATATGAAGTAGTAAAGGTCGAGGAATTGAAATTATTACATTCATCTTTCATATAGTTATCAATGGATATTAGTTGAGAATTACAATGACCTAGTCATAAAGGAAGGTATCATAAGCAAATTAGAAGAATAAAAAACATAAACCTATCAGATTTATGGATAGGAGAAAAATGTGTGAATACAAAAGAGATAGAAAGATAAAAAGCATTATGAGATATAAAATGAATAATTTTGAATATTTGGAACTGAAAATGTTTTGTACAAATAAAATCAATGTAGTCAAGATTTGAAGGAAGCAGTAAGTGGGCAAAAAAATTTATAGAGTTTCTCAAAGCACCTCATATCTAAAATATATAGATAACTGTCAAGTATATAAAAATATGAGTCATTCTCCAATTGATAAATGGGCAAAATATATGAGCAGACAATTCTGGATAAAGAAATTAAAGCTACATATAACTATATGAAAAATGCTCTGAATTATAGATTAGAGAAATACAAATCAAAACAATTCTAAAATATCTCACATTTATCAGGTTAGCTGAAATAATAAAAGGGAAAAATTATAAATGTTGGAGGGGATGTGGAAAAAATGGGGACATTAATGCACTATTGTTGGAACTACCAAACTGATCCAACCATTGTGGAGAGCAATCTGGAATTATGCTCAAAGAGTTACAAAACTGTATATTGTTTTTGACATAGCAATACTGCTATTAGGTTTATTTCCTAAGGAGATCAGAGAAAAAGGAAAAGAACCTATATGTTCTAAAATATTTATAGCTGCCCTCTTTGTGGTGGCAAATAATTGGACACTGAAAGGATGACCATCAATTGGAGAATAACTAAACAAGTTGTGGCATATTATTAAAATGGAATATTACTGCACTGTAAGAAAAAACATACAGGTTAATTTTGGAAAAAACATGGACAGACATGAAATTATAAAGAATAAAAAGAGTAGAACCAATAGAATATTATCTATAGCAATAGAAATATTGTTTGAAAAATGATTTGTGTATGTCTACCTCCAGAGAAAGCAGTGATAAATAGAAATAAGTAAGACAGTTTCAAATACACATATATCATTTTGTCAAATGATGCCTTCTGTAGTAGAGGGAGAGAAGGAAGGGAAAGTATTAACTGGATATTTAATGTAACAAACAATTTTTAAAAAGATAATTAAAATAATATAATCCTTTTACCAATCTGCTTTAGATATTATCATTTTAAGTATTCCTCTAAGGAATCTATCAACTGTTTATATTGACATGTATCCTATGGACATGATATGGTTCCTGACCTCTAGTAGTTTTTAATCTAATAAAGTCATCACTGATATGATGGTCATTCAGTTAATTAAATAACATGCTACTGTCTATTGATACTTTAAGTTAGAGGTGGTGGACCGACCATCAATGAAACAGATCAAATGTTTAACATAATAAATAAAAGCAACAAAATAATATCAATTTGTGTTTTTTAATTAATATGTGCCACAGACACTGTTTCCATTTGAGTTAAACACTATTGCTTTACATAATAAAATTTAAAAGGAATCACTGTTCACACCTCTATTTTTTAATTGAACTAAATAGAATATTTTGTAAGAAATGCATTATTAAGATCATTCACCCAATATGGCATATTTCTTCTATAAGTTTACCACTTACTGAATAGAGGGACAGTTCAGAGTCAGGAGGACTTCAGACCTTAGATATAAACTAGTTCTGTGGCCTTAAGAAAATCACTTAATCTCCCAATGCTCCAAATAATCCTCTGACAGTATAATTGCATATAATCTAAATTTGGAATATTAATCAATAAGAAGGAGTTTCCACACTGGATGATGCTCATGTCAATTAAATCTCAAGTCTGGACTTACCTTCCAAAATTTTTTTTCTTGAAATAAACAGCTTGGAATGAAAAGTAGAGAGCATGGAATAGGGGTTGCTTTTAATTGCCTTCTGACTTTCACATGAGTCTTTCACAACTCCTGACTGAACTAACCAAAGCTTCAGCATTCTATAGGCATGAAGCTTCTGCTTCCACTCTTGGTAAAAAAAAAAAAAAATAAACCTTCCATATCCTCCAAATTTAAAAAGAAGGGAAATAATTCTTTGTCACTTTGATAGATCTGTAATTTAACTGTAAACTCATCAATGTAGAGATGACCTCCTCTATTGCAGATCTCATTCCTTTCATAATGTCTTGTCTTATGGGACTCCTCGCCACGACCTCTCAAAAATTCTAGGGAAAGAATATTCCCTTTACCTCAACAACTAGGTGATATAGTGAACTGAACTCAGCATGTGGAGACGAGAAGACCTGAATTCAAATTTAGCTTGTCATTTTCTAACTATATAAACTGGGGCAAGTTACTTCACCTCTGTGTGCCTCAGCTACCTCATTTATAAAATGAGGATAATGAGAGCACCTACCTCTTAAGGCTGTTGAAAAGATAAATTGAGATAATATTTCTAATGTTCTTTATAAACCTTAAATCAAGCTATTAATAAAGATTTATTAAGAGCCTGTTTTGTGCCAGACACTGCACTAACTGCTTAAAGCATTATATAAATGCTGGTTTTAATATTATTTGTATTTATTAGTATTGTCCAATGCAGTACTGACAACAAGCCTTGCTTATCCAAGAACCAGCATAATCAAGTACAGAGAAGTTTATTGTCATTTGTCATAGTGATATACAAAACCAATCAATGACCAAGTATTTTCTAAGTGCATACTCTGTGCAAGACACTGTCTGGGCATTAAGGATGCAAATAACAAAAATATTCCTGCCCTCAAGGAACTTATATTCTGTTGGGGAAAATAGCACATATATGTTTAGGTAAATATTAAATATAATAATTTCAGGGGTTTAGGAGTAAGCACAAGTAGCTGGGGAAATCAAGAAAGGTCTCATGTAGGAGCTAGTATTTGAGCTGAGTTTTGAAGGCAACGAAGGGTTCTATGAGATAGATGTGTATTGCAGGCATAGAGAAGAGTCAAGGCAAAGGTCTAAATGAGAGAGATGGACTAATGTAAATGACAGTTAGCAAGAAAGTTATAGGAGCCTGACTGAAGAATAAGTGTAAAAGAATCATATATAACAATCTGGAAAGAGAGGTTGAAGTCATGTTGAGAAGGACTTTAAATACTGAAGGAGTTTGCTTTTGATCCTAGCATACTAAAGAGTCACTGAAGTTAAGAACTTAAGGAAACAAAGAAAATACAGTCAGGGGAATGTCTGAGAAAATAGGATGCATTGAATATCCCACCAGGACAAATCACTGCAAAAGAGCGATGGTTCTTGTAGAGTTTCAAGATAATTACAGAGGAGCTGAAGAAAGTTGTAACCTCCTTTCCAATGAAACCAGCTCCCAAACCAATAACCCATCCATGGTCAATTTTAGACTTATTGATAACCACATTTTGTTCCCAAGCTAAGCTTCTCTAGTAGTCCCGGAGGGTGGAAGATGACAATGGATTGTTAGTGTTATCTTCAGTTGTTGACAGAGATTTATGAATGGAGAGTAGGGAGAAGAATCATGATCATTTTCACTATCATAACTGCCTGGAGAAGATTCATAAAATCTCTGACACTTTCTTCATCTTTTATTGCCAGGCATTGCTGTCAAGGGAAGGTCGTCAGTTCCCCACCCAGCATTGGGGCAAAGTGATAAATGTGTCAGGGAGATCAAGCTAGGTGCAATCTTCTGCCTTGTAAACAGTTTTCATTGATACATATATTACAGTCTGGCTTCCTCTTTAAGCTTCCATAAAAGTACTTGAAAAATGGAACTGTCACTGACAAACTTCTCCCCTATTGTGTAGCTTTAACTATATAGACTTGTTTAGAAAAATATAAAGATGTCTGAGTAACAGAAAAATCTGGGTCTTGTCTGGCAACTGAATGGCCTTAGGGGCAGGGTGTTATATTAGAATAGACTGTGCATCTAGTCCAATCATAGTTTCATATTTCCCTAGCTGACTTTGAGTTTTTCCCTCTTTTTTCTTCTTCTTTCTCTATACCCCACTATTACCTAAACCACCTTGCAAGAAATTTATCAAACCTCAAAAGACATTGAAATATTGAATGTATTTTTAAAAGATTTTTCTAGGTCAGTTTGGTTTTTTCTCCAATGTTTAATGTACAAAAGGATCCCATTTTATATTCCCCTCAGTAATGTAGTCTAAAGAGTGTGGAATTTGGATCACAAACGGAATAAATAGTATTAGAGACTGAAAAAAAAGAGTTTTGCAAGATTAGACCATTGAGAGGTAATGCAAAGAAAAGGAGGTGGGGAACTATCTATTTTGGCAGAATGCAAAAGAGATAAGTTCATATAACATCAATACTGTGGCACTTAAAGTCCTTCTATATTACCAGATGAGAAATTAAAGCCAAATAAAGAAAAAAGAAACTCAGAATGATCACTTTTAAGATTTGATCTTTCATTTTAATCAAATGGAATATAAAGAACAAAGAATACCTCAAATATTTGGCCATATTGCTAAAGAAGCAGTCAGAAATTAACCATGATATCTAGAAAGTTTCAAGACCTGTGAATATAAATTATATGGCCATTTAAATCAATATTTCTCCCATAAGGTCCTGGGTCTTCTCATGAGACTAATCAAACTCTTTTTAAAAATTAAAAAATTAAATTAAAGGTAAGAGGTGGGGAAGAAAGGGAGTCGAGAGAGGGAAAAGAGTGAGGAAGAGTGGTGGAAATACTTTGAGTTCAAAGTATAGTTTTAGCACCAGAAGGAAACTTAGACAATATCTATTATTTTTTGTTCCTCAGCCATTTCAGTGCTGTCCAACTCTTCATGACCCCACTTGGGGCTTTCTTGGCAAAAATACTGGAGCAGTTTGTCAAGTCTTTCTCCAGCTTATTTAATAGATGAGGAAACCGAGGCAAACAGGGTTGAATGATTTACCCAGGTTGTAAGTATCTGAGGTCAGATTTGAACTCAGGCCTTCAGGACTCAAGGCTTCAGCACTCTATCCACTGTACCACTTAACTGTCTTTCCTCCTTTTTTAGATGAGAAAAAAGAGGTCCAGGGAGGTTAAATGATCTAAAGTCACATAGCAATGTCATGAGAAGACACAACAAGGACAGAGGACTTCTATTTTAATGTTCATTTATTATGTACCCATGTTTACAAACTACATATTTCATTCAGTTCCCTTCTTAATTACTCATAACCAGGCAAGTACTCTCATTTCATTCTTTTTCAGTCCTACCATTACCACATTAATTCATAACCTTACTTCTATATTACTGCAATAGCCTTTAAACCAACCTCCCTGACTCCTTGAAGATCTAGGCTTTTCTCCTTCCAATCTGTGAAGCCAGCCTCATATTTTTTTTCAATATTGTATTCATCACATAACCCAGAATCCTACACCATCTTCCTATTTCTTGCTACATTAATCTGATACTCTTTTGCTGGACTTAAAACAAAGTTTATTCATGCATTTTGTTATTACATTACAAACATTTCTATATTACCTCTACTCTGTGAGAGACCTTTTGTAGTGAAATAAAACCATTAAGTAAGACTAATAATGTAGAGACCTCATCTTAAAGTGTATACAAAATTTCATATCTATTGTAATGCCTCTATTTTCAATTGTTTAAAAATTAACAGAAATTTATTTTTTCTCTATCTCACATACCCCAACCCCACTGGAAAAAATAAAATGAAAGCAAATTATTTGTAAAAAAAAAAACATTAACAAATGAAATTTTATATATATATATATGTATGTACATATATATATATATATCTTTTTGAACCCTAAATCTATTACCTCAGAAAGGAGGTGGATAATGCTTGTTTTATTATTTGTCTTCTAAAAATGTAGTCATTGTATTTATATACTTCTTACAACTTTCAATTTATGTGGTCTCTATGGTATTATTTTATTGTAATAAATGTTTTCCTGGTTCTGTTCACTTCTTCATCATTTTATAAGTCTTCAAATTGTCATTTGAAAATATTATTATAGTCCAAATTGTTCTTATCCTGCTTATTCCAGTTAATCATAAACTTTATCAGCTCATATAGTCTTTCTGCATCTTTTAAAAATCATAGATTTCTTCATTTCTTTCAGAACAACAATGTTCCATCACATTCATGTACCACATTTTATTTGATCATTCTTCAGTTGATGGGTATCCTTTTAGTTTCCAGGCTGTCAGTGTTTTTGTTGTTGTTTGTTTGATTTCATTTGTCTGTTGTTTTTTTTTTACCACCTAAATACCTTTGTACACATTGGACTATTTCCTATTTCTTTGATCTCTGGGGAGTATAATAAGTCTAGCAGTGGTAGAAGTGAGTTAAAAGGTATGTTCAGTTTACATTTTTGCATATAATTCTGAATTGCTTTCCCCAATGCTTTTACTCATTCACAGTTCTCCCAACAGTGCCTATGTCCATAATCCCTCCACCAACTATTATTTTCCATTTTTTGACATCTTTGCCAGTCTACTGAGCTAGTCTGGATGAGGTGTATGATCTCAGAATTTTTTTATTTTGCATATGTCAATTTTGTAGTGATTTTGAACATTTTTAAAATATGAGAAATCCTGGGTTTCTTCCTTTTACAACTGCCTGTTCATGTCCTTATACTATTTGTCAATTGGGGAATGGCTCTTTTTCTTATAAATTTTAATGACTCCTTTATGAATCTTGAAAATTAGGCCATCATCAGGGAAACTTCCTGCCAAAAAAAAAAACACAAAGGCTCTTTTTCCTTTTAACCTTAAGTTTATTATATTTGCTTGTACAAAAACATTAAAAGCTTCATGATATCAAAATTACTATTCTGTCTTCTATGATCCTCTAAATTCCTTGTTTGGTCATGAACTTTTCCTCTATTTGTACTTTGTAATTTTTTCACCATATTTCTCTAATTTTTTATGATATGACCTTTTATGTTTAGGTTATGTAATCATTTGGAGCTTATCAAGGCATAAATCTTGAAATGTTGGTCTAAATCTAATTTCTTCCATATTGCTGTCCAATTTTCCCAGCATATCCCAATAGCTAGGTCATTGTGATAATCAAATAGGAGGGTTTTTGATTCCTTCACTTCTGTATGTTGTATTCCTACTTTCTTCTATGAAATTATTAATCTATTTTTTAATCAGTAACAAGTTGTTTTGAGAATTATTGCATTGTAGTAACCTTTGAGATTTGGCACTTCTAGGCCTACATTACCACTTCTTTTTATTATTTCCCCTGAGATCTTTTCTGCTTCCATATGAATTTTTTTATTATTTTTTTTCTTTTCTGTCAAGTAATCTTTTGGTAGTATTATTATTGTGAATAACTAAATGTATTTAAGGTCTATTGTCATTTTATTATATTGGCATATCCCAACCACAAGCAAATAATGATTTTCTAATAATTTACATCTGAATTCCTTTAAATTATGGTTTGTAGTTGTATTTATCTAGTACTGATGTTTATCTTGGTAGAGTCCAAAGTGTTTTATATATTCTATATAAAACTGTAAAAAACTCTGTAATTATTTTTATATGGATTTTTTCTTTCTGTTTCTTCCTGCTGGGTTTTATTGGTGTTCTATTGAAATGTCGATGATTTATATAGATTTATTTCATATCCTACAAATTTGTGAAGGTTATTATTTCAATTTATTTTTGTTTGGCTCTTCAGGATTCTTTAAACATACCATCATATCATCTGCATAGAAGGGAAAATTTTTCTTCTTCCTTACCTATACTTATTCTTTTAGGGGTTTTTGCTTGTCTTATTTCTATAGACAGCATTTCTAGTACTAAGGTAAATAGAAGTGGTGACAACAGACAACCCTGTTTCATTCACAAATTAGGTGGATTCTAGTATATCTTAGTTACACAAAACAGTATGTTTTGATTTTAGATACATGCTATTTATCTTTTTGAGGAAAGGACCATTTATTTGTTTGTTTTCTAGTTTTTAAAAACAGAAATAGATGTATTTTATTAAAGGGCTGTGCTGTATCTACAGTTATAATCCTATGATTTTTACTCATTTTGTTATTAATAGGATTAACTAATTTTATACTTTTCCTAATATTAAGTATTGATATAAATCTAATCTGCTCATTGTATATAATCTTTGTGACATGATGTTTTAACCCTTGAATCATATTTTATTTTTTAAATTACATCAATGTTAACTAAGACCATTGGTTAATAGTTTTTCTCTTTTAACATTCACTAGTATATAAATCAAAGTCTTATCTGTGACATAGAAAGAATTCAGAAGTATCACTTTTTTTTGCAAATTGTTTATTTAACAATTGTTATGAATTCTGTTTTATTTCTTGGTACTATTATGTTCCTCCACCCCACCTCAAAATACTAACTCCTAGTATTATTTATTGATCCAATGGTCTTTTTGTTTTCAATATTGTTAATCTCTTCTTTGATTTCTGGGATTTCTATTTTCTGTAGTGGCAAGATGGAAAGTAGAAACCAGACCTTATAACAGAATGATGGTGATAAACTCAGTGGCAAAAAGACTACTGGATTTGATGTTAAAGAACTTTTGCTTGAATCTTAGTTAACCTATCTACTACTGTTAGATCATTTGAGAGGTCATACTGTTTCTTAGGCTCAATTTCCTAAAGAATAAATGAAATTGAATTAGATTGTCCCTGAGTTCTTGGTCTTATAAACTGTATAAGTATACAACTTAGACAATACTTCATTTGTGATTTTATCATATTTCTTTTTAGTCTGATTATTAATTTTTTTTATTTAGAATATTTTTCCATGGTTACAAGATTCATGATTCTTCCCACCCCTCTTCCTTCCCCCTTCCCGGAGCTGACAAGAAATTCCATTGGGTTATACATGTATTATTGTTCAACACCTATTTCCATGTTATTCATATTTGCAACAGAGTGGTCTTTTAACATCAAAAACCCTAATCATATCCCAATCAAAGTACGTGATTGATCATATATTTTCTTCTTCATTTCTGCTCGCATAGTTCTTTCTCTGGATGTGGATAGTGTTCTTTCTCATAAATCTCTCAGAATTGTCCTGGATCATTGCATTGTTGTTAGTAGAGAAGTCAATTACAATCACTTGTGCCATAGTATCCGTCTCTGTGTACAATGTTCTCCTGGTTCTGTTCTTTTCACTGCATCAATTCCTGGAATTCTTTCCAATTCACATAGAGATCCTCCAGTTCATCATATCTTTCAGGACAATAATATTCTATCACCATCAGATACCAGATACCGCAATTTGTTCAGTCATTCCCCAATCAATAGACACATCCTCATTTCCAATTTTTTTGCTACCACAAAGAGCGCAGCTATAAATATTTTTGTACAAGTCTTTTTTCCTATTATCTCTTTGGGGTACAAACCCAGCAGTGGTATGGTTGGATCAAAGAGCAAGCATTTTTTTAAAGACCTTTGTGCATAATTCCAAATTGCCCTCTAGAATGGTTGGAACAATTCAGCACTCCACCAGCAGTGTATTAGTGTTCCAATTTTGCCACATTCCCTCCAACATTTATCGCTTTCCTTTGCTGCCATATTGGCCAGTCCACTAGGTGTCAGGTTGTACCTCAGAGTTGTTTTTATTTGCATTTCTTTAATCAGGACTGATTTAGAACACTTCTTCATGTGCTTATTGATAGTTTTGATTTCTTCATGTGAAAATTGCCTATTTATGTCCCTTGACCATTTGTTGATTGGAGAATGCCTTGATTTTTTTTTTGTAAATTTCACTTAGTTCCTCATATATTTGAGAAATTAAACCTTTGTCAGAGAGTTTTGTTATAAAAATGTTCTCCCAGTTTGTTGCTTTTCATCTAATTTTGGTTGCATTGGTTTTGTTTGTAAAAAACCTTTCTAATTTGATATAATCAAACTCCTTCATTTTACATTTTATAATACTTTCTATCTCTTGCTTGGTCTTAAATTCCTTCCTTTCCCACAGATCTGACAGGTATACTATTCCATGTTTATCTAATTTATTTATAATTTCACTTTTTATATTTAAGTCACTTACCCATTTTGAATTTATCTTGGTATAGGGTATAAGATGTTGACCTAAACCTTATTTTTCCCATACTCTTTTCCAATTTTCCCAAAAGTTTTTGTCAAATATAGTGAGTTCTTGTCCCAAAAGCTGGGATCCTTGGGTTTATCAAGCACCAGCTTGCTGAGGTCATTTACCCCAAGTCTATTCCATTGATTTGCCCTTTTTTCTCTTAGCCAATACCAAATTGTTTTGACGACCACTGCTTTATATTATGGTTTAAGATCTGGTACTGCCAGGCCCCCATACTTCACATTTTTTCATTATTTCCCTTGGTATTCTTGATCTTTTGTTCTTCCAGAAAAACTTTGTTATAATTTTTTCTAATTCAATAAAAAAAATTGGTGGTTTGATAGGTATAGCACTGAGTAAGTAGATTAATTTGGGTAAGATTGTTCTTTTTATTATGTTAGCTGATCCTACCCAAGTACAATTAATGTCTTTCCAATTATTTAGATCTAGTTTTAATTGTGTGAAAAGTGTTAAAGTGTTTTGTACTTCTGTTCATATAATTCCTGTGTTTGCTTTGTAGACAAATTCCTAAATATTTTATGTTGCCTAGGGCAGTGATGGGCAAACTTTTTAAAGAGGGGACCAAATGAAATGAAATGCTCATCTGTCAGTCTGTTTCTAAGGCAACTCTTTCGAAGTTTCATTGTATTATAACCTACTCATTGTATTCAACAGATTAGGAATAATGTTGTTCAGCCATATAAAACCTTTCAGGGGGCCACATCTGGCCAGTGGGAAGTAGTTTGACCATCACTGGTCTAGAGTGATTTTGAATGGAGTTTCTCTAACTCCTTCTGCTGAATTTTGTTGGAAATATACATAAATTCTGATGATTTTATGAGGGTTTATCTTGTACCTTGCATCTTTGCTAAAGTTGTTAATCATTTCCACTAGCCTTTTAGTTGATTTTCTAGGATTCTTTAAGTATGCCATCATATATTCTGCTGTTTAGTTTCCTCATTGCCTACTTTAATCCTTTCAATTTCTTTTTTCTTTTCTAATTGCTACTGCTAACAATACTAGTACAATATTAAATTAAAGAGGTGACAATGGGCATCCTTGATTCACTCTGGATCTTATTGGGAAGACTTCTAACATGTCCCTATTGCAGATGATATTTGCTGATGGTTTTAAATATATACTGTTTATTATTTTGAGGAATGACACTTCTATTTCTATACTTTCTAGTGTTTTCAATAAGAATGGGTGTCGTAGTTGGGATTTGACCATATTTCTAAATAAAATCAAATCCTATCAAACTGTTGGCATTAGAGAATCAAAGATAATATCTGTGTCAATCAATAAATAAACATTTGTTATCTATTTACTATGGGCCAAGAACTACCTTAGGTACTTAGGAAAGAAAAAACAAAAATGAAAGCATCTCTGCTTCCAAGATCTTATTTTTTTTAGCAATCAAACAATCATTAAACATATATTAAACATATACTATGTGCCAGGCACTATGCTAAGTACTCAAGATACATAAAGAAGCAAAAGACAGTCCTTGCCCTTATGGAGTACATAAGATGTACACATATAGGTAAATACAATATGTATATGTATCACCTCTTTGAGGCTCACTCTATAAACTTGCACTTGTGGTTTGGGATTCCCAGAACATACACTTGCTACTTTTATTCTCTCTTCCTTTCAGAATTCTAGGGATAATGGATTTCTGGGTTAAGATGGCTGCAGTGTAGAAGCAAGGATCTTCCTCTCCTCACCAATCAATATAAAGTACCTCAAAAGGAAAAAAAAAGAAAAAAATCATATGAGTGAAGGGGCTCTACTGTAGGAAACAGCCTTGAAGGTAGGTGAGATTTGGGCATTTCCACACTATAAGGGGGTCAAATAACTCCCACAAAAGCATGAGCTGATCACCCCTATATGGGGAAAAGGGGTTTTGTTTCTGTGAATATTAAAAGTTTTGGTCACCAGGGAATTGAATAATTATCAATCCCCAATTTAAAAAATAACCTCAAGTCAAAATTACTTTTATGGAAGTTTATTTAAAAATGAAAAGAGGAAGAGAAAATAAGAAAACCAGAGAGAGGATAGGATAGGATAAGTAATCTAACACAGTAAGTAATTTGCTCCAGTCCCCTAGTTTAACCCAGGAAGAGCTAATTAGTCCTCAACCAGAGGAGGCTCAGCCTTGACCTCAAGGTTGTAGGGCCAGAGGGCCAGAGAGCAGGAGGGTCCCAGAGGTGAGTGAAGCAGATGCTTCAGTCACAGAGTCTCTTTTGAAAGAACAGTTCCTTTAGAGAAGTCCAGGAAAATTTAGTCTTTACATTCACCATGTGTAATTCCAAAGGAGAGATTAATAGCAGTCTCACTTAGTCCAAGGTCTCAGCCAGTGAGTCTCAAAAGTTCTTTCAATTTATGCAGCCCATTTCTTTTGTCATTTCCTGTGCCTCCCTTCCAGTTTATGTGTCCAATCACAACAGATGCTTTTCTTAGGACTGCCTAGGGGGCAGTCAGTCAATTCTGATTTGTCACCCATTCTTGCACACATGGATCACAAACCTCCCCACTTGAGAGTTAAGTGGAGTTATTTACACTTTTGGTGTTTAGATTTGAGAATGGGCAAGGTAGATTTAATCTCATTATCACACCCCTCCTCCACCCCACCTATGGTGCCATAGTCAGAGCCAGCAGACCAGAATCAGAAAGAGTGCAAGGTAATCTTTAGGTTCTTGGGACCTGGCTGAGAACACCACAGACTTACCCCTTAGAGCAGCTAGACTTGGGACCCCAAGAGGATGATGAACAAGGACCTTGGGTGCAGAGATAGAGCAGAGATAAAGCATTGGTCATCAAAACAATATGGTATTGTTTAAGAAACAGAAGGGAGGATCAATGGAATAGACTAGGTTTAAGTGACCTCAGCAAGACAGTGTATGATAAACCCAAAGATCCCAGCTTTTGGGACAAAAATCCACTATTTGACAAAAACTTCTGGGGAAATTGGAAAACAGTATAGGAGATATTAGGTTTAAATCAATATCTCACACACTTCACCAAGATAAACTCAGAATGGGTGAATGACTTAAATATAAAGAAGGAAACTATAAATAAATTAGATGAACACATAATAGTATACTTGTCAGATCTCTGGGATAGAAAAGGTTTCAAGACCAAGGAAGAGTTAGAAAAAATTACAAAATGTAAAATAAATAACTTTGATTACATTAAATTAAAAAGGCTTTGTACAAACAAAAACAATGCAAACAGGGGGCAGCTGGGTAGCTCAGTGGAGTGAGAGTCAGGCCTAGAGACAGGAGGTCCTAGGTTCAAACCCGGCCTCAGCCACTTCCCAGCTGTGTGGCCCTGGGCAAGTCACTTGACCCCTATTGCCCACCCTTAACACTCTTCCACCTATGAGACAATACACCGAAGTACAAGGGTTTAAAAAAAAAACAAAACAATGCAAACAAAATCAGAAGGGAAAAAACAAACTGGGGGAAAATATTTTTATAACAAAAAAACTCTGACAAAGGTCTAATTACTCAAATATTCAAGGAGCCAAATCAATTGTACAAAAAATCAAGCCATTCTCCAATCAATAAATGGGCAAGGGACCCGAATAGGCAATTTTCAGATAAAGAAATCAAAACTATCAATAATCACATGAGAAAGTGTTCTAAATCTCTAATAATTAGAGAAATCCAAATCAAAACAACTCGGAGGTATCACCTCACACGTGGCAGATGGGTAAAATAACAGCATTGGGGAATAATGAATGTTGGAGGGGATGTGGCAAAATTGCGACATTAATGCATTGCTGGTGGAGTTGCGAACTGATCCAACCATTCTGGATGGCAATTTGGAACTATGCCCAAAGAGTGCTAAAAGATTGCCTGCCCTTTAATCCAGTCATACCATTGCTGGGTTTGTACCCCAAAGAAGTCATAGGGAAAAAGACTTGTACAAAATATTTATAGCCTCTCTCTTTGTGGTGGCAAAAACCTGGAAAATTAAGGTATGCCCTTCAATTGGGGAATGATTGAACAAATTGTGGTATCTGTTGGTGATGGAAAATTACTGTGCTCAAAGGAATAATAAACTGGAGGAATTCCATGTGAACTGGAATGACTTCCAGGAATTGATGCAGAATGAAAGGAGCAGAACCAGGAGAACACTATACACAGAGACTGATACACTGTGGTAAAATTGAATGTAATGGACTTCTTTACTAGCAGCAATGCAGTGACCCTGGACAAATCTGAGGGATTTATGGAAAAGAATGCTACCCACATTCAGAGGAAGAACTACAGGAGTGGAAACACAGAAGAAAAACAACTGCTTGAACACCTTGGTTGATGCAGACATGATTTGGGATATAAACTCTAAAGGACCACCCTCAATAATGTGGAAATAGGTCTTCATCAATGACACATGAAGAATCCAGTGGAAATGTGCACTGGCTACAGGGGTTTGGGAGTGTCGAGGGGAGAATAAGAACATGAATCATGTAAAAATGGAAAAGTGTTTTTTCTAAAAAATAAAATTAAAAAAAAAAAAGAAATAGACAAACTATATGTCGGGGCACACAAAATGGATGGTCTCCAAACCATTTTCCAAGGTCTTAACCATAGTTATTTACTAGTTACAAAGTGAAATTCAGCTACCTCTTGCACTATTAGTACTGTGTCATCTTAGTGAAGATGCTGTAATAGGTTAGTTCATAACAATGCCAGGACACCCCACCCATCTTTCAAGTTGGAAGCAGCTTTCTTAAAATTTTATTTCAGAGTTCCATTTGGTTGCAGCAGGTAGAGGCAAGGCAGCTTATTTTATGGTGGAAATAAAACTGTCTGACCCATAAGAATTTAAAGGAATTTGTTCCATCTTGTCTGTTTTCAATGGTATCTCTTTACAGCTTAATGAATGCAATAGAATTTCAAAACCCTGCCCCAAATGATAGTGTTTAGAATCAATATACAGCAGGAAAGTGTTCAGTGAACAGGTACTTGTTTACAGCATCTAGTTTTGCCATAAAACCTTGATTAACTGGAACTCAGTGAGATATAACCTTTAGTTGGTAAAGATTTTTCCCCTTTTCTCTGGTACTAGGAAGAACTGAGTCACAAAATAAGCCAACTTCCATGGTAAATCTTAGGCTCAACTGTAGTCTTTGACACTCTTACCTGACTCCAGGCCTAACATTCTGTGTTCTGTGCCATATAACTGCCCATTGGTAAATATCAGAGGACCACTGAAGATTTTTGAGAATAATATTCACAAGATCAGATATCTATACCCTAGAGACATAAAATTTCTTTGAATATGGCACCTACATCCATCATATTACACTTCATGATTTAACCTCTGTACCAGATTCTCCCTTACATAAATGTTTCTTGGTATTTACCTGTTGGCAGTTTAATAAGAAATAGCTGGGGTTTTGTGTGGTGGCTGTCCAAAGTGCTCTATTTGGAATCTATAATGGTATTTATTTTCATCACTTTTGCAGTGTTTGTTAGTGATTCTATTCTTTGTTCAAGTGTTATATTCCTTTTAATTAATATCAGTATGTGAGTCATTTTCCAAGCTGTATCTCTTCTTACTCGTCATGCTTCCCTCAGTAATTTCCAAACACCTACCCACCTCTCTCATATGCTTTTCTGTTTCAAGTATTTTTGCAGAGAGCAAGGCCAGTCCTGAATCCTTACTGCTCACCAACCCAACAAAGTCTTTAAATGAATCATATAACATTGGAGTTTCTCAATTTATGGAAAAGTTCCTGGGAATCAGGTCTTCATTTTTTTTCAACAATTGCCTTCCTTAGCCAGTTATTCTTTTTTATTAGAGAATTTATTTTTACATTCAGGTCTGTAACTGACAGTCTCTGAAAGCTGTCTAGAACAAGTCAAGTGACTTGCCCATAGCCCTAAAACTGATATACATCAAAAGCAGAATTTGAACCCAGTTCTTCACAATTTGTTCCCATCTAGTTTTTTAAACTCTTCTCCTCCACACATTCTACAAAACAGCTATACTAACCTACTTGCTATACATGACAATCCATGTCCCATCTCCAACCTATCTTTGTACTGACTATTCCTCTGTACCTTGAATTCTCTCCCTCCAAACTTCTGTCTTTTAGAATCCCTTTCATTATTTACCACAAAAATTGTCTTCTAGAGGAAGATTTTCTAGATTCCCTCAGCTGCTGGTGACTTTACCTTTAAGAATGTCTTTATCTACCTTATAAATATCTTGTAAATACAAATATAGATAGATAGATAGATAGATAGATAGATAGATAGATAGATAGAAAGAAAGAAAAATAGATAGATAGAAGGATAGATAGAGATAAATACATAGCTATATAATCATTTTTATTCTGAACCTAAAAAACGCCAAAGAGAATGGGAATTTTTATATACATAATAAAACAAAGAAGATGCTTGTACATTTAACTGGAGGTGTCAATTATGTTAAACTTTTCTATTATAAAGATATTCTATTTTACCAATTGCACATAACAAATTTCTAAGTGAGTTTTACAAAGTTATATGATCCAAATTGTTCCCCTCCCTCCCGTTTCTCCCACCTCCCAGAACTGGCAACCAAATTGATCTGGGTTATATATATATATATAACATCATGCAAAACATATTTCCATATTATTTATTTTTGTAAGAGTATATTCATATAAAACCAAAACCTCAAAATAAAAACGAAATAAACTGAAAAGAAAAATCATATGCTTTGATCTGCATTCTAATTCCAACAGTTCTTTCTTGGAAAGTGGTTAGTATTCTTTGTCATAAGTCTCTCAGAATTGTCCTTGATCATTATAGTGCTGAAAGTAGCTAAATCTATCATAGTTGATCATTCCACAATATTGCTATTACTCTGTACAATGTTTTTCCTGGTTATGCTTACTTCACTCTGCAACAGTCCATGAAAGTCTTTCCAGATCTTTCAGAAATCATCCTTTTCACATCATTTCTTATAGAATGATAGTATTCCATCACCATCTTATACCACAATTTGTGTAGTCATTCCCCCATTTCTCATTAAGAACATAATTTCATTTTCCAATTCCTTGCCATCACAAAAAGAGCAGCTAAAAATAATTTTATGAAACTAGATCCTTCCACTTTTTTGATCTCTCTGGGATATAGATTTAATAGTGGTATTACTGGGTCAAAGGATATTCATTGTTTTATAGCCTTTTGGGCATATTTGTAAATTGTCATACAAATGGTTGGATCAGTTTACAATTCTCATCAACAATGAATATGGAACTTCCTGGTTAAGCTGGCTGCAGAGTAGTTGCAGAACCCTTATTCTCCCTACCACCAACCTATATGATATTTCAAAAGACCCAAAAAAAAAAAGTTCAGATAAATGAAGGGGCTCCGTAATAGGGCACAGCATCGAAAATATGTGGCATTTGGGCATTTCCACCCTATAAGGGGATGAATTAGCTCCCACAAAAATGCAAGTTGATCAACCCTCCCCCACTCCACCTGCAGTGCCAGTCACAGCCAGAGTGCCAGAATTCGAGCAGTGTGGGGCAATCTCTAAGTTCTTGGTAGCTGATTAAGAACACCCCTAAAAGCAGCTAGATGTGAAAATCCAGGAGGCTGAAGAGTGCACACCCTGGGCAAGGAGAGCAGAGTGGGGTTCCACACAGCAGAAACCACGCAGACTCAAAAAGTAGTCTCGGGCAAAAACTGCTCTGTAGCTCCATACACAGCGAACCTGCCCTCTTTACTCAGACTTCTGAGGGAATCAAAACCTAGCATAGTGATGGCTAGCAATGCTCAAGAAATACTAACCACCAAATGGAACAAGAGAAAGGCACTAACAATGGATACTTTTTACGCAGAAAAAATTCAGAGCACAGAGTAAACAGCAGAGTAGGACAAACAAGTAAACACATCCAAACCTTCACAAAAAAATGAAAATTGGTCACAAGCTCTTGAAGAGTTCTAATCTGAGATCATGATAAAGGTGGAAGAGATTTGGCAAGAAAAGTGGGAAATAGTCCAAAAAGAAAATAACAGTTTAAAAGGCAGAATTTCACAATTAGAAATCCAGGTCCAGAAATCAAATGAAATGATAAGCAAATTGAAGATCAGAAATGACCAGCTGGAAGCCATGAAGAGCCGGATACACCAGACCAAAAAGGAAAATAAAAAGATTATAGCCAAAAACCAGTCTTTAATGAATAGAATTGTACAAGTAGAAGCCAATGATCTCAGAAGACAGCAAAAATTAATAAAGCAAAGTCAAAAGACTGCCAAAATAGAAGGAAGCATGAGATATCTCACTGACAGGATAACAGACCAAGAAAACAGGTCTAGAAGAGACAATTTTAGAAACACTAGTCTTCCTAAAAAATCAGAGACAAATAGTAATCTTGACATCATACTACAAGAAATTATCCAATAAAACTGCCCTGATATCCTTTAACAAATTGGCAAAGTAAATATTGAAAGAGCCCATAGAACACCCTCTATATTAAATCCTCAAAAGACAACCCTCTGGAATGTAATAGCCAAATTCAAAAGCTTCCAAGTTAACAAGAAAATATTATAAGAAACCAGAAAGAGACAATTAAAATATCAAGAAGCACAACCAGGATTAAACAAGATCTGGCAGCCTCCACTCTAAAAGACTGCAAGGTTTGGAATATGATATTCAGAAAGACAAGAGAATTAGGTCTACAATCAAAGATCACCTACCCATCAAACCTGACTATGTACTACCAGGGGAAAGTATAGACATCCAAAAAAAAAATAGAAGATTTCTAAGTATTTGTAAAGAAAAGACCAGAACTAAGCAGAAAGTTTGATATCCAAACACAAAAATCAAGAAAACCATGAAAAGGTAAATAAGAAAGAGAGGGGAAAGAGAAAAAACATTTTTAAAGGTTCTTCTTTAAGGGCTTCAATGAGATCAAATTACTTATACTACATGGGAAAATGTTATTTGTAACTCTCAAAAATTGTATTCACTATTATAGTAATTAGAAGAACTATACGTAGTGAAAGGTTGAGGTACTAAGTGGTTTATGACAATATGCAAAAAAAAAAAGTGGGGGAATAGAAGACGGCACCAAGAGAAACTTGAAGGAATAAGAAAAATAGGATAATCTATACCACATAAAGGGGAGGGGAAGAATACTATTATAAGAAGGAGAAGAGAGTGTTAATAGGTAATACTTAAACTTTACTCTCAGTGGAATCAATTCTGAGAGGGAAGAGCAGCTAGATCCATTGGGGTACTGAATTCTACCTTACCCTACAGGGAAAGTCAGAAGGGAAAAACCAAAGGTAGGGGGGTAGGGAATGGGGCATGGAGTACATAAAGGGAGGGAAAGAGGGGGGGAATTTAATACACCCTAAAAAATAACAAGAGGAGAACAAAAAGGGAGGGGTAGAAAGGGAAGTAAAATAAGCTGAGAATGAGGGGGACTAATTAAAAGCAAACCACTGGTTTAAAAGGAAATAGTGAAAGAAGAAAAGGCAGAATTAGGAGAGGATTTCAAAATGTTTGGGAATACACAGATTACAATCATAATTCTGAATTTGAATGAGATAAATTCACCCATAAAAAAGATGCAAATAGCAAAAGGGATTAGAAAACAAAAGCCTACCATATGTTGTCTACAAGAAACATACATGAGGCAGGTAGACACACACAGGGTAAAGGTGAAAGGATGGAACAAAATCTATTGGGCTTCAACTGAGAAAAAGAAGACAGTATTTGCAATCATGATATCTGACAAAGCCAAAGTAAAAATAGATATGATCAAAAGAGATAGAGAAGGTAATTACATCCTGATAAAAGGCAGTATAGACAATGAAGAAATATCAGTACTTAACAAGTATGCACCAAATTGTATAGCACCCAAATTTCTAAAGGAGAAACTGGCAGAGCTTGAAGAGGAAATAGATAGTAAAACTATACTAGTGGGAGACCTGAATCTTCCTCTATCAGATCTAGAAAAATCAAACCAAACAATAAATAAGAAAGAGGTAAGAGAGGTGAATGAAATTCTAGAATAACTAGAGTTAATAGATATGTGGGGGAAAATAAATAGGGAAAAAAAGGAATACACTTTCTTTTCAGCAGCATATGGTACATTCTGAAAGATTAACCATGCAATAGGGCATAGAAACATGGCAAACCAATGCAAAAGAGCAGAAATAATAAATGCAACCTTTTCAGATCACAATGCAATAAAAATAATAATTAGTAATGGCATATGGATACGCAAATAAAAAATTAATTGGAAATTAAATAATATGATTCTCCAAAATCTGTTAGTTAAAGAACAAATCATGGAAACAATAATTTCATTGAAGAGAATGACAATGATGAGACATCCTACCAAAATCTGTGGGATGCAGCCAAGGCAGTACTCAGGGGGAAATTTATATCCGTGAGTGCATATATTAACAAATTAGGGAGGGCAGAGATTAATGAATTAGGCATGCAAATCAAAAAACTAGAAAGTGAGCAAATTAAAAATCCCCAGATGAAAACTAAATTAGAGATAAAAATTAAAGGAGAATCCACCCTTACCAATCTTCCACCTATAAGACAATACACCAAAAATTAAGGATTAAAAAAAATTAAAGGAGAAGCTAATAAAATTGAAAGTAAAAGAACTACTGAATTAACAAAAAAAGGCAAGAAGCTGGTACTTTAAATTAAAAAGGTTTTGTACAAACAGAAACAATGCAACCAAAATAGAAGGGAAGCAACAAATTAGAAAAAAGTATTTATAACAAAAATCTCTGACAAAGGTCTAATTACTCAAATATATAAGGAGCTAAATCAATTGTACAAAAAATGGAGCCATTCCTTAACTGATAAATGGGCAAGAGACATGAATAGGCAATTTTCAGATAAAGAAATCAAAACTGTCAACAAACACATGAAAAAGTGTTCTAAATCTCTTATAATTAGAGAAGTGCAAATCAAAACTGAGGTACCACCTCACACCTAGTAGGTTATCTACCATGACAGCAAAGGAAAGTAATAAATGTTGCAAGGGATGTGACAAAATTGGGACATTAATGCATTGCTGGTGGAGTTGTGAACTGATCCAACCATTCTGGATGGCAATTTGGGACTATACTCAAAGAACTATAAAAAAAAAACTGTCTGCCCTTAGATCCAGCCATACCGCTGCTGGGTTTATACCCCAAAGAGATCATAGGCAAAAAGACTTGTACAAAAATATTTATAGCTTCACTCTTTGTGGTTGCAAAAAATTGAAAAATGAGGGAATCTACTTCAATTGGGGAATGACTGAACAAATTGTGGTATCTGTTGGCAACTGAATACTATTGTGCTCAAGGGAATAATGAACGGGAGGAATTCCATGTGAACTGGAGTGGCCTCCAGGAATTGACGCAGAGTGAAAGGAGCAGAACCAGGAGAACATTGTACAAAGAGACTGATACATTATGTCACAATTGAATGTAATGGACTTTTCTACCAGTAGCAATGCAATGACCCAGGACAATCCAGAGGAACTTATGAGAAATAATGCTATCCACATCCAGAGAAAGGACTGTGGAACCAGAAATGCATTAGAAAAATATGTGATCAACCATGCATTGCAGTAGGGATGTGATTAGGGTATTGATATTAAAGAACTGCTCTATTGCAAATATGAATAACCCAGAAATAGGTTTTGAACAATGATACATGTATAACCATATAACCCAGTTGAATTGTTTGGCGGTTTTGGGAGGGGAGAGGAGAAAGCAGGGGTTCGGGGGTGGGGTGGAATCATGAATCATGTAACCATGGGAAAATATTCTAAATAAAAATTTTAAAAAATAAAATAAAGCAATTTTGAAAATTGTAAAAAAAAAAAAACAAACAAACACAATGAATGTGTCTACTCCAGGAAGGTACTTAATAACTTTTATCTGTGTTGTATACAAGGGAAAGGAATGATCAGGAATGGGTTGGGGAATAGGAGACCTTATCACTAAATCTATGACAATAATCCCTCAGGACTGTAGGCTGTTCAGTAATGCTGGGCTTGTTCTTCACCTCCTCTGGCTCAGCCTGGCCACAGTCAAACCAGAGTAAGCAAACTGTTTGGATAACACAAGTATTGATGATGGTTTCTCGCAGCTTCTTACTGCTAATTGTTTTGCCAGTCCTACAGCCTTCAGGAAATACCACCCTTACCATTCTCTTCTTCTCCTATCCACTTCCAGGATCCCCCTGAGCCCCAGGATACCTAAATATCTAGAGATGGTTTAGGTGCCTAAATATCTAGGGGATTCAGAGAGAATTAGAGGATCCATGATCTGACCCACAGGTCAATCAATGTTCAAGATCAAATGTCCAAGGCAAGAGTTTAGGCAAGGCTCAGCCAAAGCAAAGCCAAAGTCAAAGCCAAAAGGGGCCCCAAAAGACAAAAGTGGTCCAAGTAGTCCCTGTCAGGGGCTGCCAAGGTATTTTTATGCTTTCTGGCCAACTGCCTTTCCTCCTGTCCTCATGGCCTCTGGGAACATTCTGATGTCCCCAACTGTCTTCACCTGTCAATCAAGGTGAGACTCTCAGCTCCCAGAGTCTGATTATGACACCCCTTATCTATTCCGTTGATCGACCATTATATTTATTATCCAGGAACTGATTGTTTTGACAATTACTGCTTCAAGTATGAAAAAAGGAAAGGCTTCTTTAAGAAAGTGGGATTTTTAGTTGAGACTTGAAGGAACCTATTGATTGAGTGATTGATTTCGGATTCTAAGATCAGCCCTCTGTCCACTACACTGAGTTCCTTCTTCAGTAGCTTGGTAAGGTTTTGTTTTTCCAGAAGTCAAGAAATAGTTTGTTCTGGATGAAATCATGCTTTTATACCATAAGAGAGATGACAAATTTTAAAGGAACAAAAACACGATAGAATGTACTTTATTCTAAGAACCATTCTAAACATAATGTGTAGACTTATTTAAGTAGTTTTCTCTCTCAGACTTAATTTTTTAATCTGTAGATTGAATTATCTCTAAGTAAACAAAATATGTGGTTTCAAAATACTTTAATAAATAGTATATATCAAATATAGTTAAATACTGTGATCTCTGATGTTCCTTCAAAACCTAAATGAAGCCCATCTCCATATCATTATAAAGATCTTTCATTAATGATTCAGAAGGTACTTAAGAATCTTATGGGACATGACCCCAGAATCATAATCATAAACACTGCTTAACAAGGTAAAAAAAGGAAATCTTCCATAGGTTTTCTGATTGTTTGGATGCTGTGCAAATAAGAGTTGACTACATGAATATGAATTTGATGCATTCATATGGGAGGCATGAGACAACTGCTTCTAGGTGATGGCATACTGTATTGACCTACCACATTGATTGGTAGCTTCTTGCCAATGCCTGCCTATATAGAACTGGCTGTCTTAATATCTATCTAACTGAGGCAGATTTTCTTTCCAGTGACTCCCAGAGGTGAAGGATTTATTCACTTATAATATAGGCACCATGTAGAAATCTGGGCTGGGGAAGAGTCACGTTCTTCTCCCCTGTGGTCCCCAATTGCCCCAAGAAATAAGCTTGAAGTTTTTGTATTTTAAGTTCTAGATGCAGAGAATAGAATCCCAACTCAGGAATTTGAGCCATGGAAACTTTGGAGCCCAAGGTCCCAGACATGGTGTCACTGCTGGTCCATCAGAGAAGTCCTGAGATGCCAGGGTCCAAGGTAGCAAGCCCTCGAGTGCTTTGGATTTGGAACTTGATGGGACTAATACTATACAGGAATTGAACTAAACTGTAAACCTAATCTTCCTTTCCCTTTCCAGAGCCTAAAATGGTTTAGGATGGAATTATGATTCTGCAGTATTGGGGGAAATGACTATATGTTTGCACTATTTATATTTTTGAACTAGATATTCCTTTGTAAAAATTAACTGGATTATAAGAGGTTAAATGGGGGGACATCTGGGTAGCTCAGTGGATTGAGAGCCAGGCCTAGAGATAGGAGATCCTAGGTTCAAATCTGGCCTCAGACACTTCCCAGCTGTGTGACCCTGGGCAGGACATTTGACCCCCATTGCCTAGCCCTTAACACTCTTCTGCCTGGGAGCCAATACACAGTAATGACGCCAAGACGGAAGGTAAGGGATATTTTTTTTTTACCAAAAAAAAAAAAAAAAGAAGAAGAAGAAGTTAAATGGAATTGGAGTGTTTGGATTCCTAATACTCAGGAATACAATCCACTGAGGCAGTGGTGGAGAGGAGATATGTCCCAATCTCTTAAGGGCATTTGAGAATGCTAGATGAAGAGTAAAAATATAATAGAAATAGCCCTTGTATGGTGAGGGCCAGAGTAATCATTATTATATAAATATTCATTATGTCATATACTTACCAACCCCCACCATTTAATGAAAAGATTTAAAGATAATGATTTAAAAAGACAATCTTTTAGGTTATTATTCTTAACTTATGTTTTGAAACCCTAAAGTAGCATTTAATTAAAAAGAAATAAATATGTCAGGGGTTATAAGAATTGTTTAAATTGACTAATTTAGTACATTAAGGAAGAAATATTTTTCTCTATTTTTTTTTATTGAGAAAGGGTGTTAATAGTGGAGATGGGGGGAAATGTCCAGTGTTTAAAAGATCCTGCTCACTTCACATTCAAAACTAAATACACATACTTCTCACAGTGCCTGAAGCAGAAGACACTTGATTATTGACTTAATTCTTAAAATGTTTTCCCTCTTCAGCCCCACCTCTTTGAATTTCTAACTTGCTTCAGAGCTCATTTCTAATGCTAATTCCTACATTAGATCTTCCCTTTTTTCTCCCAGTTGATAGTCATTCTCCCTACATTCTTATGAACAATACTTTTATTTACATTATATACATTTTGTATTTATTTGTATGGAAATATGGTGTTTCTTCCCATAGAATGTAAATTTCCCAGGGGCAAGAATTGTTTCATTTTTTATTTTGTATCCTCAGCAGTTAACACAGGAACTTGGCACTGCTAGGTAACTCAATACGTTTTTATCAAATGAACAAATGAATGAAAGGAAAGGAGATGCCATTGCATAGTATAATGGAAAGAGAACTAGAATGAGAGTTAAGAGACATGTTCTTGACCTTGTTTTGCCACAAACTACCTGAGTAATCTTGAATATATTACTTAAACTCTAATAGACAGACAGACAGACAGATAGATAGAGCTTAATAAATGCACTTACTATGTTCCAGGTCTTCATGGCCTAAAGATCTATATTGCTAACAAATGAAAAAACAGATTCACAAAGGTATTATGCCCAACTTCTAGAACATCTTCATACTTCAAAATTCTAAGTTTAGCAAAATATGTAGATAGTTGGCAATACAATAGGAGAGCAGATTTTAGAAATCTGGAAATTTGGATGGGACATTAGAATCAAATCAAACATTCTCATTTTATAGATAAGGCAACAGTTTTAGGCATTTTTCCCCCTAGGGGTAATATAAGAGGCATATTTAGAGTCTAGAGCTGTGGTGGCAAACCTTTAGAGATGGAGTACCAGGCCCTGCCCCCACACCATCCCCAGACCACACACCCCTAGAAACTTAGTGCCATGCCCCACCCTCCATGTTCCCCACCCTCCCCATTTCCCCCTTACCCCAAATAGGAGAGGGTGGAGGCACTCCCTTTGCATCTTTGCATAGAGGGGCATTCATGGAGAGGGGGAGGAAAGTGACCTGAGCACTCAGTTCCCCTCCATCTACCATGTGCCATGCTGTGAGATATGCTTCCCTCAAACCTAGTTCCTCTCCAACCCTACTATGGGACTCACCTTTGCCACAGACTCAATAGGTTCACTCTCACACACTATGTGAGCCACCACACCCAACCCCCAGTGCCTTACCCCAGACAGGAAAGAGAAGAAGAGCTCTCATTGGGCTGCTGAGCAGAGGGGCAGGTGAAGTGGGGAATGTCCTCAGGCACATTGAGAGAAGGAGGAGAATAGCTCCTCCCTGAGTCCCTCTATCTTTCTAGTAATGAACTCTGGTGAGCAACTGCAGGCATGTCCACAGAAAGGGCTTTGTATGCCCTTTTTGTCACATGTGCCATAAGTTTGCCATCATGAGTCTAGAGCCTTTACGTCAAAGTTTAGAACTCTTTCTACTGTACCACAGAGAAATATGTTCAAAACTTTTGTCTTGCCTATACATGTGAGGATCTTTCTGAAGTTAGAATAAGTGAAATAGATACAATAATAATACCCTAAAAGCTTGCTTGGGTTCTCCTCATTATAGAACTACAAAAGTTACCCTAAAGTTAGCAATGGTGAAGAGTTACAAGTTGTCCTGGGAAAACATCTCAGGTGATTCTTAAAAGTTATATCATCCAATTTGTTCTTGGATATGAACTTTGGGTGATAAAAATATCTCATAGGACAATCTTGATCAAAACCATAGTGAGAGAGACAGAGGGAAAATTGTATAACTCTTAAGGTATATAATTTCAAGAGTCCAATTGGGATTCTTCCATCTGCATGGCAAGAGTTAAAATAAGTTACATTTAAATGACTGAACAAAGTGTTCCTCCAGAGACCATCCCTACTTAAATTCACTTCTGCCAATCATAATGTCCTACTTAAGCTATCTTGCTCAGATATCATCTCTCTGTCTTTGTAATGCAATCTTCTACCTTCTCCTACCTTTGGTACTGTCTTATTTTTATCCTCTTTTATCATATTTCTCTCTCTATCATGTTCAACATCATATTGTCTAATTCCTTTGCTATGATAACAACTTATAGTAGGATATGGGTTCTTGCCACATTTCTCATCCTTCCCTATTTGGATTAGAGTGTTTATTTTTCAGCTTTTGTATCTAGTAGTTCTGTTATTCTTCCAAGATTCCTAAATAACTGTCATTTAAGAATCATGAAGGTATCTTCTATTTTATTCCTCCCTACCCTTTTGACTCTTAGTATGTTCCTTTTATGGCCCATGTAAGCTCTGAAAATCTTTATTTCTTCTCTTAACTGATTCTTGCTGATCAACTGGACCCTTAGATCTACATCTCCCACTCAGGGTGAAAGGAGTACTCTTTGAGAGTTCACAGTGATTGATTCTCTAATGCAGCAATT
Organism: Gracilinanus agilis; assembly: GCF_016433145.1. Classification (NCBI taxonomy): domain Eukaryota; kingdom Metazoa; phylum Chordata; class Mammalia; order Didelphimorphia; family Didelphidae; genus Gracilinanus; species Gracilinanus agilis. The sequence continues at coordinate 578,233,585 of NC_058131.1, forward strand.
CAAAAACTTTTTGATCTTAGGATTCCTTTACACTGTTATTGAGGATATCAGTTTTATCTCATTATTTATTATATTAGAAACTAAAACATCTTTGTACTTTTACAAAGCAGTTGTTATCTCACTGACCTTCTGAAAGGGTCTCAGTGACCTTGTAGATACTTTGGACTATAATTTGATGTCCGCTACTCTAATGTCAAGAACATGGTGCTTCCCCAAGACTGTTAGATTCTATTTAGTCAGATTTAATTAAATAACTTTTAAAGGAGGTATTTATTAAGGTGGTGAAACTTAAAAAGCTTCTATAAAATATCCATCACCCACAATCATCTTTGGTATTCTCTTCAAGAACAAAGTTCAGAGGAAAGTAGATTCAGACTTAGAGAGGACATGGAATGAGTAATAATTCAATTCCTGGCTACTGGAAGGTTTTTTTTTTCTCTCCAATTAATATGCTCAGGAATTTTTTATGGTTTTGTCTTTGTTTGAAATATATCTATGTTCTTGGTTCTCAATGCAAACATATTGCTACTAATTGATCCAGGGAAACAATGAGGACACCAATAAGAAAATGATAATTTCAAAATCCCTTGGACCTTTTACAGTTGGAAGGTCCTTATCTGATCAAAGGGAGAAGAAGGTGAAAGAGATCTAGCAAAGTTGGAAACCCTGGCCTCTCATCATAATCCTCTGCCATGGGCCTCTTCTTCCGCCCCTAGGAGTTTCTTCTCAGGAATGTGCCAAAAAGCCAAGTAAGCCAGTTTCTGGAACTCCTTACCTTCTCAGTTCACTTGATGATTTATAGATAATCCCTGTAGTAATACTCAAATTTACTAGCATACTGGAACAGACTTCCTTTCTATCATCATATTACTTTATTCAATGTCTTTCTCTGACTTTTCACAGTTACTCTAAGGCAGAGGATCTTAATCATGATCTTTGAATATGTTTTTGTTTGTTCTTTTCCCACATTTTGAATGCAATGAAACAAGTGTTTTGCTTATGCCTAGATTGCCTAAGATGGTGTCACCCATGTAGAAAACACGTGTGAGCTGCTTTTGATTTCCTTTACAACTGCATTTCAATATAATTGGTTTCCTCTGTATTCCTATATATTTCTTTTTATGTGTTTAAAAGTATCATTCTGAGAAAGGGTTCTTAGATTTTGAAAGACTCCTCAAAAGGGTCTATGATATAAGAAAGGTTAAGAACTCTTGATGTAAAGACTTTGATTAATTGTTCTCAGCTTTATTAGAGCTAAAGTGAGGTGAGGGAGATTTCAACTCCACCCTTATACTTCCTTATGTTCTGCCCCATTACAGCTTTATGGGATTATTGTTCTTTATGGTCCAGGTTTCATCTGCTTGGGAAACTTCTAGTGTAGAAACATTCTCCACCAATGCAATTATACAGTTTGGATAACTTAGACTCTTAAAGAATTTCTAAGGGCCCTAAAAGGTTAAATGTCTTCCCCAGGATCACACAGAGGTAAGTCTTGAACCCAGGCTTCCTTACTTGGAAGCTAATTCCCTTTCTCATAAACATTGATTCCTCTTGTCCTCTTGTATTACTCCTTATCTATCAGGGATCCCTAGAGCATGGCATTTCTTTGCTCTCATAAATAAATTTCTCTTCTCTCTTCTTGTTGTTGAGTCATTGAGTCATGTATGATTCTTCAAGGCGCATGGACCATGGAGTTTCCTTAGAAAAGATACTGGAGTGGTTTGTCGTTTCCTTCTCCAATATATTAAGGAAAAAAGAAGTAAAGTGATTTGCCCAGAGTTAAATAGCTAGTAAGAATCTAAAGCTGGATTTGAATTCAGGTCTTCCAGACTCTAGACCCAATGCCCTATCCACTGAACCACCTAATTATCTCTCCTCTAACTATCCAGAATTTGCACCCATCAATTCTACTCCATAGCCTTTTAAATTTCGTTTGGGACTCTTTTCTCTCTTTTCTTCTTATATAATTTAACATCTTAGAGTATAGTTAGAACCATCATGGTATGAGAGGTTGTTAGAAAATAGACTAACTTTGGGTCATTATATTCTTTGGCTAAAACATTCAATGCAGAAGCCATTGAATACATAGATGATAATTAGACAGCATTAGAAAAACATCAACATGCAAACTGGTCTGTCTTTTCCCTCTAACCTGTCTAAATTTTGTCAAATGAACACTAATACATAAGAATTATCAGGCTTATATAAATGTGCCATGGGGCTTTTCATTTAGTAAGATAACTTTTTTTTCTACTGAGGATTGTTTCTCTTAAAAAATCTTTTTTTTAAATTTCATCTTTTACAACTTTACCCACATTGTAGAAAGGAAAACAAATTAAAATTTAAAAGAAATGTAGAAAATAGCACTTGTATTGCAGTTGATTAAAAGAATACATATGCTAATATAAAGGAAAATTCTCCATTTGTTTAATGACTATGTTAAAGATTTCATTTCTTTGGGCTTTTTCTTTTTGTTTTTTTTTAATCTCAATATTTTTTATTTAATTAATTTAGAATATTTTTCCAAAGTTCCATCATTCATGTTCTTTCTCTCTCCCCTCCTCCCACTACCCTCCTGGAGCCAACATACAACTCCACTGGGTTTTACAAGTGTCATTGATCAATTCCTATTTCCATATTATTAATATTTGCATTAGGGTGATTGCTTAGAGTCTGCATCCCCAACCATATCCCCATTGACCCATGTGATCAAGCAGTTGTTTTTCTTCTGTGTTTCTACTACTACAGTTCTTTCTCTGGATGTGGTTAGTGTTCTTTCTTATAAGTCCCTCAGAATTGTCCTGGATCATTGCATTGCTGCTAGTAGAGAAGTCCATTACATTTGATTGTGTCATAATGTATCAGTCTCTGCATATAATGTTCTCCTGGTTCTGCTCCTTTCACTCTGCATCACTTCCTTGAGGTTGTTCCAGTTTACATGGAATTCCTCCATTTTCTTTATTTCTTTTAGCTCAATAGTATTCTATCATCAACATATACCACAATCTCTTCAGCCATCCTCCAATCGAGGGCATCCCCTCATTTTCCAGTTTTTTGCCACCACAAAGAGCATGCCTATATATATATTTGTACAAGTCTTTTTCCTCATTATCTCTTTGAGGTATAAACCAGGCAATGGTATATTATGGGCTTTTTCAATTATACAGACTGGAAAATAGAGATTTCTTCCATCAGATTATAAGGAGTATACATCTCATTTTGACCCAAAGAGTCAAAAAGCAGAAAAGAGAATCATGAATCTCAAATGATTAGTTTCATTCCTTATGCCTGGATAGGGCAGTTAGGTGGCTCAGTGGATAAAATGCCAGGCCTAGAGTCAGGAAGACTCATCTTCCTAAATTCAGTCTGGTGTCAAATGCTTACTTAACTATGTGGCCTTGGGCAAGTAATCTTGTTTGCCTCTGTTTCCTCATCTGTCAAATGAGTTGCTGAAAAAAATGGCACTTCAATATCTTTTCCAACAAAACTAATGGGGTCATGAAGTCAGACATGAATGACTGAAAAACAATGAACGCTTAGATAGTATTGTATAATTGACAGTGGACCAGTCCCCAAACCAGGAAGATCTGGTTTCAAGTCCCAGTCCTAATACTTTACAGTATTTTATTCTTTTATTTATATTGATTTTTTTTACCAAATACATGTAATAACAAATTTCTACATAAGTTTTCCAAAGTTATATGATCCAAATTGTCTCCTCTCCATCTCTCCCTCTTCCCAGAGCTGGCAAGCAATTCAATCTGGGTTATACATGTATGATCATGAAAAACATATTTACATATTCCTAGTCCTAATACAAAATGACCAGTGACCCTGGACAAGTCACTTAACTTCTTAGTGCTATAGGCAACTTCCTATGATTGTAAATTACAAAAGTGTTGACCAGAATTGATAAAAGGAATTTGCTCATCTAGGAATTCCTTTATCAATGAAATACCTATTCTAATCCCTATATCTCACTTTGCCTACAATGTATGCTCTTTAGGGGAAAAAAGGCAAAGAAAAAGTCATTAGTAAATTACATCAGAGTTGTCCTTTTTCATTTCTTTTCTTGAAAACATTTTCAATTTTTCTCTTCCCCTATTCTATCCTGAGCACTTATAGTTTAGTTCTTGCTTATATGACTCCTCTGACACTCTGAAATACCTAGATTTTGTTAATCAACAAAATCCTTAGATTCCCCTCTATCTCCCCCTCACCTTCCAACTTGCCTTCTCTTTAATATTCCAAAGTATACCCAACCTCTTTCTAGATTTATATTCCTGATTCTTCTTCATTCTCTTTAGCTACTTATTTTATAGCTCTTTAGCTGTACCTTTGCTTCCATCCTAGCTCTTTAAGGTATGTTATCACCAATATTGTGCCTTTGACTACGTTCTCTTCTCCTTCTATAATCTCTTCTCTGGCAATCCATTACCTTCCACAACTTCAACTCTCGTCTACAGGCACATGGCCAACAAGTATGTATCTCTACCCCCATTTCTCTTGTGAGTGCCAGATCAACATTTCAAACTACTTTCAAGACATCCCTACCTGGACATCGCCCTCAAATTCAAAGAGCCAAAATTTGAGTCTATTATTTTCTCCACAAACTTAATTCTTCTGATTGTATTGTCTTAGTTGAAATATTTATTTAATGGATTTCTTCTTCCATCTCCCTTACCTCTCCTGGAGAATTAGCTACAAAGTCTCTTCTACACCCAATTATTATATTAATTCCATGTCTTGTACTCTCGTGTTTAGTATGGATTCTAGTACAAGTACATCATTGGAACCTTCCCATAACTTCCTAACAGGTCTTCCTGCCTTCACCTTCTTCTAACTCTAATCTATCTTTCACTGTTGGCCTTTTCATCCAACAAGTACAGTAGCTTTGATCAAATTACTCCTGCTCTGAAATCTTTAATGACTTTCTTGCCTAGTGAGCAATATTTAAAAATTAAATTATATCTTTTTCATGAAAATAAATCAATTGTATTCCCTCCCACAAGCTACCCTAACCACATGGTGAAGGGAGGGAGACAGAAACACAAATGCTATATAGTAAATTGTCATCGCCAAGGAAGACAGATTTCCTCATTGACTGTGTCCAAAAATATATGTCTAATTCTGTACCTGGAGTCCATCATCTCTGTCAGGAGGCAGATAAGGTGCTTTATCATCAATCCTCTAGTACTATGGAACAATTGCATGGTATACAAGGGCTTATATAATCTTCCCCCATTTTATCTTTCCAGCCTTATTTTATATTAACCCTTTCTATATGTCCTATGCTCTAGCCACATCCTACCTTCTCTAAACCTTTGCTCATGTTGCTCAATTTGCCTAAAATGCTCTCCCTCACCAGCTTTGCATATTGATTCCTACTCATCCTTTAAGACCCAAGATAAATATCACTTTCTCCAAAAAATCTCCCCAGGCAATGCCTGTATGAAGATTTTTCTGATTCCTATAGCTACTATCCAAATCAATCCAAATCCAGTAATTATTTATCAAGAGCTTCCTAAGTGCCAGACACTGCACTAAGTATCAAGGATACAACTGACAAAAAGAAAAGCAATCCTTGCTCTAAAAAATAAAATCTAACAATCTAATGCACTGTAAACTATTAGCACTTTCCTATTCCTTCCCTCCACCCCCCAAAAATGACTTCATATCTATATTGTATCTGTTATATGTAAATCTAAACATATAGATCTCGTCATGTTAGATAAAACGTAAGTTTATTGAAGACAGAAATTCTTTTATTTTTTTCTTTCTGTCCCTGGTGCTTGGCACATAGAAGGTGCTTCACTCAGTTCCTGACATATAGGAGAAGCTTAATAAATGTGTATTGATTGATTGATTGATTGCTTAAGAAATACTTGGAAATTTTTTAATGGACTGATTGAAGTCCAGGATCATCAAGCAGAATACAAGTTAACAATATACAAGTAAGTAATCAGTCAGTGAGCATTTATTAAATACCTCCTGTGTGTCAGGAATAGAGACAAAAATGAAGTCACATTTGACATCCAGGGCTAATATTCTCTCTGACACAATATGTATACATATAAGCAAATACAAACTATAGTCAAGGCAATTTGAGGAATAGGGGTCAGGTGACACTAGCTAAGGCCTTTTTTTTTTTTTTTTTTTATTTTAAACCCTTAACTTCTGTGTATTGACTTTATAGGTGGAAGATTGGTAAGGGTAGGCAATGGGGGTCAAGTGACTTGCCCAGGGTCACTCAGCTGGGAAGTGTCTGAGGCCGGATTTGAACCTAGGACCTCCCGTCTCTAGGCCTGGCTCTCAATCCACTGAGCTACCCAGCTGCCCCCTGCTAAGGCCTTTTGTAGAAGAAACCTGAGCTGAGCTTTGAAGGAAATTAGGGGTTTGCTTGGGGCAAGAATACTCCTAGAATAGGAAAGATTCTTATAGATTGTAGTAATTCATAGAGAAGTTATACCACTGAAAGACATGAGAATTACTCTAAGAAATATTACTAACCCCAGCCAACTCCAGGCTTCACAGGTTTATAACTTCTCCTCAATAAAGAAAACAGGATGTAATTTTTCATCACTTGATTAATCGAGTGGGAGTAGGTGTGAGAAAAGAGTTATATTAACATACCAAACCAACAAAATGTTCATGTGTTGGAGGTGTTTGGCAAAGTTAGACTAGCATAGAAAAATGTTTCAAAGACCACACACTTAAGTAATATTGAGCCCTGGGGGACACTTCAATATCAGCATTCATTCCTGAGCATCCTTTGGACTAGGACTCAAGCTCTAGGTTTAACTGATACCACCAAGGTCCCATTCTGCCAGTATGGCCATGGCAGGTCTGGAAATTTTGGAACCATCTTATTACCCAATTTAGTCCAGTCAATTTGATAAATACTCAGCCTAGGTGTAAGACAGCCTCAAGATCCACTGTGTTTCTCTGGGGTCAGTTTTATATCTTAAAATAGATATGAGAGATCATGTGGTAGAAGCAATATCTGCTAGAACATGTTTGCTGGGCCAGTTGTTTTCCTTCAAAGGTATTGAATCATCCTAAAAACTTGACTTAGGGGTGGAAAACCTTGTGATTATAAAAAGGAGGTGCTCCAAAGACTACCTGATTTTTTGATCTGTGAACTACTTTAAGTAATTTAGGGGAAGAGGATGTGGACTCAGCTGAGTCAAAGTACAGTATCCTTATTTTATATCCTCATTGGATATCCATCTATGGCTAAGTAAATCTCCTATTGTTAATTGCTATGATGGATTATGAGGATCTCATTTCATACTAATCAAAAACCTAAACTATCAGGGGACGAGCCTGGTCATCCCTGACCTGCAAATAATGACATTTTTTGAGAGTCAACAAAATATAAAAACAGAGCAGATGTAATTCGTTTTGCATTTCCTTCTCTCACACAAATGATGAAGAATACCTATTGTCCATCAAGACCATAATAGCAGGTGAGTGGATTATCATTTGGTCATTACTCTAAATATCTAGAAATCCATTCAGGTGTAGAAGGAAAGATGCTGGAAGAACAGGGAAGAATATTCCCCACCAAACACAAGAAATGAATGAGCAACAAAGCTAAATTATTTATTTAACTCGTAAAGTAATTTAGAGAAGCAAAGTGATTGCATGGTTTGAGAACTGGCTTCAAAATCATAAAGACCTGGTTTCACATTCAAGTCCTGCTCCTAACATCTACTGGATGTGTAACCCAGGCAACTCACTTAACTTCTCAGTACTTTCAGGCAACTCCCTAAGATTAAAATTGTAGGTTAAATATGATGACTTGTATTAGGTTAACAGTAAATAATTAGCAAGCAGTTAATATAAACTCTGTAGGTTAAATATGATGACTTGTATTAGGTTAACAGTAAATAATTAGCAAGCAGTTAATATAAACTCTGTATTAGCCTGTGCTAAATTTTAGGAATACAAAGAAAAACAAAATCATAGTTCGTGGTCTCAAAGAACTCACACTTTAATGGGAAGTCACCTACTTTGATTCCTACTGATCCAGTCATATATGTGTATGCATATATGTGCAAATATAGATGTATGTATGTAAATATAGACTGAAAAAGATATATAAATATACAGACCGATATGCAGATAGATGTATATAAATATATATGGATCTAAATAGATGTATATAAATATGCATACAGATATATTTATGGATTGTTAACAAGAATCATAGGCATTCTTAACTCTTCCTTTTCCTGCTTTTTCCATCCCAAAGTTATGATGATCTTGAAACTTTAGCTCATTAAGCCTCATGAAATTCTATAGTAGTTTAAAAAAAAAAAGGAAAAACCCCTAGAGGAAACAAAATTCATAAATCCTGAACAATGTCACTATGGCAGAAAAGGAAGCATATTGTGCCTGCTGCCAGAAGTCATTTTACAATTCCAGCTCTGGCCACTTTCATTAATCCCTGCCGTTTCCATTTAATTTGGAGGCCTGTACAGAATGTCCTAAACAAAACTGTTGGCTGTGTTATTCACCTTCATTTTAGATCCCCCGTTTGACTCTGACATCAGCATACATTAACGATCCCCTCGCTCGCAAGGCTTATGCCATTTCAAATATGCTTTGACTTTGAGGGAGGGACCGTTTCAGTGGTTTGTAGATAGCTTTTAATGCTTTCACTCCTGGGATACACACCAAGAATGAGGCAGTTGGGTATATATAGACAACACATGTCATTTTGGCTTATGAAGGACTTCTCATGGCTAAGATGTTTGGTTATTTTTTTCATGCACTAGAGAGGGTCATGGGCAGGCTGTCTTAGGTACCTCAGAGATGATCTCAGACTATAAGGAATAGCCAATGATTCTGTTACAAATGGATTGGCCTTATAAAAAATATCTGCCTAGCCCAAGGAGATGAGTAGAGTCCTTGCCTTTCAGGGAAGGGAATCGAAAATTGACTTAGAAAAGGCTAACTGAGGCTAAGGAGGAGTATACCAGTATTCAGAGCACTAGCCAAATGTCACTTTAGTTCACCAAAAAATTATTAAGCTCCATCTAGACACAAGTACTCTATTAGGTGTTTTTTACACATACAAAAGTAATTACAAAATTAATGAGATAAAATTAATGCAAGAAAGTAAAAAATTATTTTCTATCCACTTAAGAGATACACAATTTCATTGATCTGAGTATTCCATCCACCAATATGACTATGATCATTCTGTATCTTCTCATTCTGCATGATTCGTTTTTTTTTTAGGTTTGCCCATAAATCCTGCATAGAGAAATTACCCAGCATTCTGGGGGACCCCCTGTTGCTCATTTTACCTATCATGGGTACCAGTGTAGTCATCTGTTTGCCTCATTCTTATTACTTCACATTTTTATATCACTTTCTAATTTACAATACACTTTTATCACTGGTGGATCAAAGAGTCAGGAAGGCTTGAATTCAAACTTCAACTCAAAGAAAATAGCTATGTATACCTGAACAAGTCACTTACTTAGTTTCTTTAACTTATCAAATGGGAATAAGAGCTTACCTCTCCAAATTTGGGGGAGGATCAAAAAAAGAAAATATTTGTAAAATACTTAGCACAGTGCCTGGCACATAGTAGGGCACTATATAAATGCTTCTTTCTTTCTTCTCTTCATTTACATAGTGAAGGATTGGACTCTAGGTTGTTTAAATTCTCTTTCAGCTTTAAATCTAAATCTATGATCCTATATAGTGTTCATTCAGACTGAATCCTTTTAGATCATGAAAATCTCACATATTCCTCTATACTAAAATACTTCTCAGACTGTGGCCTAAGAAGTTTTGGATGATGGTGGTAACAGAAAAGGAAAAATTTTAAATGATGATTATTATTAAAATTAGCAATCACTCTATGTAATCTGGACCCAACCTACTTTCCCTTATGTTAGTAATCAGCAAGGTGGCACAGAAAGCCCTGGCCCTGGAATCAGGAAAACTTGAGTTCAAATTCAGCAGCAGACACTTACTAGCCATGTGACCCCAGGAAAGTCACTTAACTTCTGCTGCCAAAGTTTCCTTAAGTAAAAATAGGAAGACAATAGTTCCTACCTCTCTGGGTTGTGAGAACCCAATGAGAATATTTTAAAAGAAATTAGCACAGAGCCTGGCACATAGGAGATTCTTAATAAATACTCATTCCCTTTTTCCTCTCCTCTATTATTATATTAAATAGGAGAGTCATATGTTGAGTTACATAGGTTTGGCAATAGATAGAGCTCAGGGCCAGGAGTCAGAAAGATTTCTCTTCCTGAGTTTAAATCTGAGCTCAGAAACTGCCTTGTGACTCTGAGCAAGTCACTTAACTCTGTTTTCTTCAGTTCCTCATCTGCAAAATGAACTGGAAAAGGAAATGGCAAACCACTCCAGTATCTGCCGAGAAAAACTCAAATGTGGTCACAAAGAATTGGACATGACTAAAATAACTGAACCACATGAACTTGTAGATTTATATTTTAAACCATTTTGAGAAAGGGAACAGCTGCTTCACCAGACTGGCAAAGGGATCCAGGACACAAAAAAGTTTTGAAGGATCAGAAAAATCTTCTTGTAGGATAAGAATGGCACTTGAGCTAAACCTTGATGAAGTATACTGAAAGAAAACATTTGGTCTACAGATAGAGAAACAGGGTTCAAATCCTGCCTCCTTTTGTCACACTGGATAAGTCACTTTACTTCCCTGAATCTCAGCCTTTTTCAACTCTCAAATAAAGCATTTGTACTAGTGGCTTCTGAGTTTCCTTCCAGTGCTAATTCTATGACCCTGAGTAAATAGATCAGTAAATTCAAAGTATATACAATAAATAAGTAAATTAATATTGTTGGAGAGGGAAGAGGGTTAACTGTTTGGGAGAAGGATCAAGAAAGGTCTTAATTAGAAAGTAATATCTCAGCTGATCTTTTAAGAAAGCTATGCCAAGAGGCAGAAGTAAGAAAAGAATGTCTTCCAAGCCTGGAGAGAATGTTGATGCCAATGACATCTCCACAATTTTGCTTGAGAACAGCTCTGTATGTGGCTTTTGATCTGGAGAGTAGCCCCAGTTTAGTTCAGCTCTTTTAGTGGAAAAGCAACTACTGTATTCCTTCCCTATCGTATAGTTGGAAAATCTTGAACCCCTAAAGCCTGCATTGCCCAGAATTCCTTTCTGTATTACCTATAATGTTTTTCCTTTTGTTTCCATTTGCGTGTTCACCTGCGTATAAGTTCTGAGGCTCCGCTTCATTCTTTCTCTTTTGCTCTTGGAAGGAGGCTGGTTAGTAATTTTAGTTAGTTTATTTTGTTAGTTTATTATTAATAAAACTATTAAATAGAATATTTAATTATTGAATACCAATTTAAAAATCCACACTATACATTTGTGTGTGGTCAAGGGACCTTGCTGTTCTGCATAGCTTGGGCCAGAAGTCTGTGAACTGGGTCTCAGTGGCTAAGTGGCTATAATCGGAGAGTTTGTAGCAAATTCTGGTTCCTGTCAAGGTTGCTCAGACCCATTCAAGTGAACTCTACACAACAGTTAGCTTCCTATGGTGGCCATTCTTTGAACCCTGGAGCAAGCTGTTTGTTTCCTCCTCAGGTTCTTTACAAAGGAACTCCTTCACCACTCCATCCAAGAGGACCTGCTTTGAGAACCATCTTTCTGAGGGTAATAACAGGTCTAAATCACAAAAGATACCAACTGAAGACTAAGGAGTAGGCTAGTCCCAGTTCTAGTCTCACACTGCTTGTGTCAACTGGGGTTATCAAATGGCAGAAATTTATGATCTTTCTCAGATTTGGCAACATATCTCTTAACAGAAAATAAAAATTGGTTGTCCATTTGCCAAAATCAGAGTTAAATGAATAAGTTTTTGAGTCAAATTGGTCTCTCAAACCAGGAGGCAGCATACTGGGCCAAAGTCCCTCATGGGAATGTATATTCCAACATTTGGTAATTAGACCAAACAGCTGGAAGTTCAATTCAAGAGATTGAGGGAAATGTGTGAATTAGAAAAGGAAAGCAAAGATGGGTAATGAAAGAGCAGTACAGCTAAATAATTTAAAGAAGAATTATTCCAGATTGTTTTGCATAAGACCATGACCCTTTAAAGTCTTATGAATGAATGACAAAGAGGGTTCAATCTATTTAGCTAAGTAATAATGAGCCTTTATAAAGAAAGATGTCAGACAAATGTGTTTGTGATTCAGAACAAAGAATTAACATGTGCCAAAAGGTCCAGTATCTATAACATTAAATATAAATGTCTGGGAGTGTTAAAAAAATCAGAGGCAGAGCTCTGTGTCAAAACAGTCAAGGAGAGAGAACCCACGGGAAATCTTTATCTTCATTATTAGGCACCTAATACTGTCAAAGTCAAGAGCTGGCAAGAGCTGATTAAAGCAAAGGAAATTTCTTCTTTCTTTCACTCCTCTTCTCTATCTTTTCCTTCTTTTGTTTTCTCTGGGCCATACTCAGAAATCTCTGGACTTTCTCTACCATGCCAAAGCAGTCTCTTTATCTTGAAAATATACTTTGTTCCCTTCTTCTGATTGGCCAGTTTCTTCCAGAACTTCCATTTTAAGGAAAGAACCTTTATCAGCCATATCTTCATTACCCTCAGGTCTTTTCTACAAACTTTATAGTATCTCCACCATTCCCCTCCCCACTCTCTCTTTTTATTTCTCTATTATGTGCTTTCTTCTGCCTTTAGAATATAAACTCCTTGGGGGCAGGTAGTGTCTTGCTTTCTTTATTTATGTGTATTTCTCATGGTCAGCACTGTGCTGGACACATAGTTGTTATTCCTCTTTCATTTTCCAAGAAAGACAAATGATATGATGTGGGGTTTGGGGTACAGAGTGTTTGACCATGACTGATCAGTCCTGGACTAGACAGGGCACATAATATATGTGCTTATATAATGCTTAATAAATGCTTGTTGACTTATTATTTTACCTTCTCCACTTCCTCCTAGTTTATCCTTCTCTTTTTTGTATTTAAATTTCCAGCACCAGCACAATGCCATGCATAGTAGGCATCTAATAAATGTTTGTTTAATTTAATTAAGCTGTGTGTATTTATATCATATTGTATTCTGCAAATGTGGAGAAAGAAGTAAAAGAAATATACCTAAAATTGTTATCTATAAGATCATGACCCTTTAAAGTCTTATGAATGAATCACAAAGGGAATTCAGTCTATTTGGCTAAGTAATAATGAGCCTTCATAAAGAAAGACATCAAACAAATGTATTTGTGTTTCAGAACAAAGAATTAACATATGTCCGAAAGGAGTGATTCCTTTCTAGGGACTATGATTTATGACAGCAAAAGCATCACCCTGTCAAGTGAATCTAGGTCTTTTTTTAAAACTATTTCTCCCCTGGAACTTCTATCTCCTTATTTTCTTTAATTATTTCTTATCTGAGTTTATCTCCCTAAATTCAAATCTGACTTCAGACACTTACTAGCTGTGTGACCCTGGGCAAATCACTTACCCTGTTTACCTCAATTTTCTCATCTGCAAAATGAACTGGAGAAGAAAACAGCAAACTACTCCTGTATCTTTGCCAAGAAAATCCCAGATGGGGTTGTGTAGAACTGGATGTGGTTGAAATGATTGAACAACAACAAATTCCATACCTTCCTTCATTTTCTTTTTTTTCTCTTCATTTTTCTCAGTATTAGAAAGGAATCTTGGAAATGATCTAGTCAAAACCCATACCTGCCCCCCAAATCCCTTTTATAATATAATAAACATAGTAATCCAGTCTTTGATTAAAGGCCTCAAACAAGAGAATATATTTCCTACTAAGGTAATAGGTTACCATTATCAGTAAAAGATCTTATTGCCCTGCATACAATATTTGGTACACAAGATTAGAAACAACAATCCAAATCAATTCCTGGTCTGTTTTTCTTGAGCATGGAGTATGACAGTGTGTCACTATATTAATTATCCTGTGAGGGAGTATGATATCTGAGTTGTCCACCAGGTGGTGGACTATTGGCATACCTCAGTGCTATTGTGGATTTGGTTTCAGGCCATGGAAATAAAGTGAATATAGTAATAAAATGAGTCACATGAATTTTTTGGTTTCCCAGCACATATGAAAGTGATGTGTATACTGTACTGTAATCTATTGAGTATGCAATAGTATTATATCTTTAATAATGTACATAACCTTAATTTAAAAATACTTTATTGCTAAAAAGAATGCTAACCCATCAGCTGAGTTTTCAACAAGTTATAATCTTTTTGCTGGTGGAGGGGTCTTGCCTCATTGTTGAAGGCTGCTGTTTATGGTGGTGTTGGTGAAAGTTGGGGTGGATATGGCAATTTCTTTAAAAAAAGAACAAGGAAGTTTGCTTCAGCGATTGACTCTTCCTTCCATCTGAACACTTAGAGGCCAGTGTAGGCCAAAATGGCCTAATTTCAATATTGTTGTGTCTCAGGGGATCAGAAGATCTTAGGAGAGGGGGACGCCCTGGGAACCGTTGGAACACACACCAGGTGTAGAGCAGTCAGAATGCACACAACATCTACTAAGTTTCCTGTCCTAAATGGCTGAGGTTCATGGCAACAAAACAATGACGATGATAACCTCGAAGATCACCAATTACAGATCACCATAACAGATGCAATAATAATGAAAATATTTGAAATATTGTAAAAATTGCAAGACGTTATACAGAGAGGATGTGAGGAAATGCTATTGAAAAAATAGTGCCGATAATAATGCACACAAACCTTCAATTTGTAAAATGCAATATCTGCAAAGTGCTATAAAGTGAAACACAATCAAATGAGCTATGCCTGTAGGGTACCAGAACAACTAGTCTCAGATGCTATCCCAAAGGCTGCAGTATCCCCTCTTGCCACCAGAGGGCATTCAGCCTGCAAATGCCTGGGCAACTCTCCTACCACCATAGATCCTGACTTCAAGCAACAGCTTGAGCAATTTGGGCTAACTCTGGTTGAGTTCAGAGTTTAGCTAGAGGATGGCATGGAATATTGTTATAAAATAAATTTAAAAAAATGAAAACTGTAATTCTAGAAACCCCACCCCACATCAAGAATCTTTTCTCTGTGGTCAGCTTCTACTTACTTCTAAACCTTCCTGTGAGCTCAGTCAATCAAGACAACCCAAGTGCAGGACTTCATATTTACGTCTATTAAATTTCTTCTTATTTGATTTATCCCAACCTTTTAGCCTAATGAAATCTTTTAAAAATCCTGACTTTGTCATCAAACACATTTGCTATGCCACTCAGCTTTTTGTGATCTGGAAATTTGAGGAGCATGTTTTCTCTGCCTTCATCTAAATAGTTGTTTGAAGCTTTAAACGGCATAAGGCCAAAGACATTCATCTCTGGAACACTAGAAATGGCTCCAGCAAGTCAATCAGTTTCAGAATCTACTTGTGTTCTTACCTCCGATATGTTTACAAGGATAGCATGAGAGACTGCCAGGTAATTTTCTGAAATCTAGGTAAACCAGGCTCTTCAGCATTCTCCTAATCTTCTTTCCAATTTAGTAATCCTATCAAGAAAAGAAATAGAATTAATTGAACTTTAATTATTCTTGATAAAGCCATATTTTGTGATCACTTCTTTTTCTATAAATTAATATATCTGTTTTGATGATAAGTTCTAGAATTTTCTCCAGTAGTCAAAGCCATATTCATTATTCCAAAGGGCTATTTCATTCTCTTTCTTTTCTTAAAAGATTAAAATAGCATTTGTCCTCCATTTGGGGTTTCTTTTTTGTTTTGTTTGTTTTACTAATAATTAAATTCATTTAAATTTTACTTTTGTTTAAATTTTTATTTTCAATTTCAAATGATCTACCTCCCTTTATCCCATCTCCTATCCATTGAGGAGACAAGAAATATAATAGCCATCACATATATGAATTCATGAAAAACATTTTTCCATATTAGTCATGCTGTAAAAAAAACAGAAAAAGAAAAACTTATCCTTCAATCTTCACTCTGAGTTAATTAGTTCTCTTTCTTGAAATGAATAGCATTTTTCATCATGAGTCTTTGGAAATGTAATAGATGATTGTAATGACTAGAGTTGTTAAGTTTTTTCACATTTTTTTGCAATATTGCTGTTAAAGTGTATAGTGTTCTAGTTCTTTTCACTTTGCATCAGTTCATAGAAGTCTTCTCAGATTTTTTGTAGAATTATCTTGCTAATCATTTCTTATAGCACAATAGTATTCCATCACATTTGTTGCCATGGCTTGTCCATATATTCCCCAGTTAATGGGCATCCTCTTAGTTTCCAATTCTTTGCCACCACAAAATAACTATTATAAACATTTTTGTAAATATGAGCTCTTATTCTTTCTCTTTGATGTCCTTGGGGGTATAGACCTAGTAGCCATATTTCTTAGTCAAAGAATATACAAAGTTTTGTAGTCCTTTATGTATAGTTTCAAATTATTCTCCAGAATGATAGGACTACTTTGAAATGCCACAACATCTAGGGTCCTTTTTTTCCACTTCCCCTGTAAAGTTTATCATTTTTATTTTCTGTCAACCTATTCAATCTAATATGTGTAGTACATCAATTGTTTTAATTTACATTTCTCTAATTTTTAGTCATTTACAACATTTTGATATTACTTTAATATAGCTTTGATTTCTTCTTCTAAAACTACTTATTCAAATTGGAGAATGGTGTTTATTTTTATAAATTTGAATCAGTTTCCTATATATTTGAGAAATTAGACCTTTATCAGATAAATATATTTTAATACCCTCCAACCCCCCATTTTCTGCTTTCCTTTTCATTTTGGTTGCAGTGGTTATATTTGTGCAAAAACTTTTAAAATTGAATATAATAAAAAAGAATCCATTTACTTCCTATTATCCTCTCTATCTCTTATTTGGTCATAATCTCTTCCCCTATCTATATATCTTACAAGTAACTTTTTCCTGTGCTCTGTTAATTTACTGTTAAGAGCATCCTTCTAAACCATGTACTAGTTTTGAGCTTATCTTAGTATATGGTATAAGATGTCTCTCTATGCCTAGTTTCTGCCAGACTCCCTCCTTCAGTTTGACTGTCATTTGAAGTCCATGATGGCAAACCTATGGCACACATGCCAAAGATGGCACACAGAGTGCTTTCTGTAGCCACACACCACCCCTGCCAGGGTTCATTACTAGAAAGGCTGAGGCACTCGGGAAGAGCCAGTCCCTTCCCCCACTCCACAAAGCCTGACAACATTTTTCTCACTTCACCCATCCCTCCTGCCAGTAGCCCAATGAGAGTGCACAGCAAGTAAGTTAGGAGGCTCATAGGTGCAGAGCTGGAGTGGAGCAGAGCTCTTGGGTCATTCCTCTCCCCTCTTCACATATGCTAAGGACATTTTTTGTCACTTCAACCACCACTTTGCCCAGCAGCCCAATGGAGCACTTTCTCCCTCCCCTGTGTGGGGTAAGATGGGGTGGGAAATGGTGCTGTCTCTGGAGGGGCAGGGCATAGCACATGGTCTCTAAAAGTTTTACCATCACTTTTTGAATTTAATATAAATTTTACTCACTTATTCAGTTTGAAAACTGATTCTTGATACCAGTCCCAACTTTGACTGGCAGTGCACATGTGTTACTGTGGCATTCTGGCAGATATGTTAGCAAAAGTCTGAGAAAAACCCATCAGGAAGTAAGTACTCCAAGTTCAGGGATTGAGACTTAAGTTAAGCAAGTCCAATCAGAGACTTGGAGGAAGAGGGGACAGACTGGATTTATAAGGCAGCAAGGAGAAGCATGGGACTTTTTCTTCAAGGACTGGACCTTGTTCTGACTATCCCTACTCTGGAGCATTTAACACTGGGCAGGCAATTAGCTTTATGTGACCTGATTGATCTTGGCCAGTAGCAACTCACACAAGGAATAGCAAAAGAGGGTCCCTGGCTTCAAGGAGCTCAGAGTCTAATGGGAAAGATAAATTAAAAAACAACCATGAGCAAACAAGATCTACTTTTTTGGAGGTATTCAAAGACCAGATGACCATTTATTGAGTATTTTATCCAGGAGCTTCTTGTTCACAGGTGGCTTTGAAGCAGATCACTTTTGAATTTCATCCCAACTCTTAATATGAGGTTTGTAAGATTTTATGAGTTGGCATTCTGGAAGGCAATTTGGAACTATGCCCAAAGGGCTTTTAAAGACTGCTTACCCTTTGATCCAGCCATACCACTTCTGGGTTTATACCCCAAAGAGATAATGAGAAAAAAGACTTGTACAAAAATATTTATAGTCACGCTCTTTATGGTGGCAAAAAATTGGAAAACAAGGCGCTGCCCTTCGATTGGGGAATGACTGAACAAATTGTGGTATATGTTGGGGATGGAATACTATTGTGCTAAAAGGAATAATGAACTGGAGGAATTCCATGTGAACTGGAACAGCCTCCAGGAATTGATGCAGAGTGAAAGGAGCAGAACCAGGAGAACATTACACACAGAGAAGGATACATTGGCACAATTGAATATAATGGACTTCTCTACTAGCAGCAATGCAATGATCCAGGACAATTCTGAGAGACTTATTAGAAAGAACATTATCCACATCCAGAGAAAGAACTGTGGGAGTAGAAACACAGAAGAAAAGCAACTGTTTGATCACATGGTTTGATGGATATATGATTGGGGATATAGACTCTAAATAATCACCCTAGTGCAAATATTAATAATATGTAAATAGGTCTTGATCAATGACACATGTAAAACCCAGGGGGATTGCTCATTGGTTATGGGAAGGGGTGAGAGGAAGGGAGGGAAAGAACATGAATCATGTAACCATGGAAAAATACTCAACATTAATTAATTAATTAATTAATTGAACTTAATTTAAAAAATATTTTATGAGTTGGGTTTTAAAAGGGTTAAGGACAATATTTAAGACAAGGGCAATAGTCCCACCCCCCACCCCGGACGGCTTGGGAAATTCATTGCATACTAGAACTTCTTCATAAAATGAACCTGTCAACAAGAATGTCCTTGTATTTAGAGCAATACACTGGGCACAATTTAAAAAGTAACATAAATTTTTTGTTTTAAATAAACTCATTTAGGACACAGAATCTTGAATTTGAAGGATTGATAGATGGTTGAATATATTCCAAAGTCAGAAATTCTATACTTGTAAAATGAGTTTATTTAAAGCTATAACAGGGCTCAATGTACTGTTTGCATACATTGAGTACTTTACAAATGCTAATAATAAGAAATATAATAAGACAGCTAAGAACAAAACTGGGAGTTCTATTCCGAGATACTGTAAGATCATGTTGGTCCTATTGGGATTTCTCCTAGTAGCAACAGTTATTTACTGCCTTGAAGTGGGAAAATCAGGAAGATGTGTTCTTTTCTGGTGAATGTAACAGCAAAGGGTAACCATAAAGAACTTTGGTTCTTTCTAGTTACAGAAATACTCACTAGGTGTTATCCACCTTGTTTTGCCTATTTCCATGGCAGACCAGATGATTTAATGCCCTTTCCTAGAGCAAAATAAGTTGAGTAAAATTCTTAGTAATTTATCAATTCTTTCCTACTCATCCTACTCCCTAAGCAAGCATAGAAGCATCTCTAGGGAAAAAAATAACTACCTGAAGTCTGTGTCAACTAGCCATATGCTGTTCTCTCAGGTTTGACAGAATATCAATATCCTAAAACTGCCATTCATAGTAAGAGAGGAGAGTTAGGTCAAGAAACAAGATTCCTAAAACTCTAAAACCATTCTATTCAACTAAAATAGGATTTCAAAGAATAATCTCTAAAAAATACCAGTTTCTGTGCATGGCCTTTCTGCCAGGGAAAGAGTGCCCTCTATGGGTAACCTGCCTGAACCTGAACCCCAACATGGGCATTTCCCTCCCTTTCCAGTTATATACTGCTACTTAATGCCCTGATTGGACCCCACTGTGAGGCTGAACCCCTAGGGATGATGGTAACCAAGCTAAACTCATTCTTTTAATATTAATGAAATCCATTCTTGAATAACCCCTCCATCTCAGTGATTCTGAACTGGCAACTACCATTATTCAAATCTCATGCTCCATTCCCATCTGATACTTCTTCCTTTGTGCCCTCTACCAAAATCTCTCCCACTATCACATCTCACTCTAAAGCTATCCACCCCTTCCACTGCTTTCCCTAAAACATCTGCTCAGGAGGTAACAAACTTATTTTCATTATTGTTTTTTCTTCTTCCACTCCTTTCTTCTAACTCTCACTGAGATCTGATTCCTACTGATGACACAGTTTCCATGACCCACACTTTCCATTACTGATTGCATTTCCACTTATATTCCTGTATCACTGGTCAAAGTCAGAATACCCCTTTTTCCATTGGCAGTCACAGGCTCTCCCACTATCACTATTACTCAATAACTTCTTCCCCTTTGAAGTTCACTTTATATATATATATATCACTCAATTAAGATGGTGGTAGTTATCCTTTGGCCTCCCAGGTATTTCTTTTTAATCTTCAATGAATTCAATGCCAGGCTCACAGTCTCTCCCACCAAAGTCCTATCCTCATACTATGGGACTTCAACATCCATACTTATACTCCATCTAACACACTAACCTCTCAATTCCCCAACTTACTTATACTTCATGCACTGCTCCTCCACTCCATACCAGCTACACACGGAAGTGGGCAAACACTTGATCACTTGATCTTACCATCACCTACAAGTGTTCTTCTTCCATATTCATGAATTTTGAAATTCCCTTATCTTATTACAAGCAGTTGTCTTTCCAACTCTCCTTGTGCCTTGACCGGAATCCTATTCTTTGTTCTCACCACAACCTCCAATCCCCCTTCAGTTCTTTCTCAAGCCATCACCCTTGCACTGGCTATGCTATTTTTCTTTCCCCATCTTGACCCACTAATAAACCAGTTATACTCTATATTGCCAAGTTTTCCTAAGTCCTTTGTTTCCTATCCTATCACTGATCTTGTCCTGCCATTCCTCAGTCCTGGATCATTCCTCCCACTATACTTTCCTTGTTCTTACTCACATGCTATTGAAGAAAACTAGAGAAAATCATGAAATCATACTACCTGGATCCACTACAAATTTATATTACATGATCTCAACTGGGCCTTCACTGAGAAGGCAACCCTTTTATAGGTCCCTAATTGACTTACTATCCCATTCACTGTAATGGCTTTCCCAAACCTTTTCAACTCTCATCCAACCTTCCATAACTCCCCCTCATCATCTCATGTCTGGATCATTGTGATAACTGACTGGTTGGTTTCTCTGCCTCAATGTTCTCTCCATACCAGTCCATATTCCATGTAACTATCAAATTTTCTTCCTTATGCCAAGAATTGTTACTCCTCTCCCTATCTCCATTGAATAAACTCCAGGCAATTCCTATTGCCTCTAGGATAGAATATACAATTCTGTGTTTAGTATTCAAAGTTCTTTATAAACTGGTCCTCTTCTATCTTTCCAATCTTCTTGCACCTCTCCTGTATCCTACATATTATTTAATCAGGTAGCATTGGCCTATTCCTTGGACAAGATACTCAACCTCCTGACTCCATGCATTCTCACAAGCTTATCCCCTATGCCTAGAATTCTCTCCTTCCTCATCTTCACCTATTGGTTTCCCTGGCTTCCTTCAAGTCACAAGTAAAACCCCTACTCCTTCAGAAAGCCTCTCCCAATCTCCCATTATGCTTGTACCTTCCTCATGTTAATTATATATTCTTTATCTTGCTGTACATAATTATTTGGGTGTTGTCTCCTTGCCTAGACTGGGAGAGTTCCTTTAGAGCAGGAAGCTGTTAGGGGTTTTTCCTTCTTTTTCTTTGTATTCCTAGTGCTTAGTAGAATGCCTGGCACGTAATATTATAATTGTAGTACCTTGTTAGTCTTCAGACCACCCAGTTCCAATGTAAAGTTATAACAATGAAAATTAGGTTATGACTGAATTTTTAGCCACCCTTCCCAAGAATGGAATCTCTTATTTGCTCTCTCCTATCAACTATAACCAAATCTAGGAAAGAAGGCCCATCATTTTCTTTGAGTGTTACGAAGTCCTGCTGCTCTTGGGTATGCAGTATTGCATATAGATAGGCAGAGCCTCCATTTCCTCAACATCTCAGTGAATCTATCACCTCACTAATATTGACATTTCCCCAAGAAATGTAGATTTGAATTTCTCCATATACCTACCCATTCTACGTGACTTATATTCATAATTTCATCTCAGAGAGTCCACTCACCCTATTGAAAAACCTTCCTCAAGGTTTCATGATGTCATAAGAACACTAATAAAGGACAAAACATTTTCCATAAATTATTTCTTGTTTTTTCCATATGACTACCTTCATCTTCCTTTTCAATCATGCTTTCCTTTGATGACATTTTCTAAACTCCTTCTTCATAACTTCTTATTTGTAAGGTGTGTCAACCTCATCATGCCCACAATTCATACATCTTGTAGTATTTCAAACTTATAGTTGTTCAACTTTACCAAAAGAATACTCATAAAATTGAAGGGATAATCTATGTCAGTGGTTCCCAAATTTTTTTGGCCTACTGCTACCTTTCCAGAAAAAATATTACTTAGCCCCCTGGAAATTATTATTTTTTTAATTTTAATAGCAATTAATAGGAAAGATAAATGCACCTTCTTGTACAACCCTTAGGTAACTGAACTTCACTCATTGCAGAATTGATCAGGTCAAGAAACATATATTTAAAATTAGAGAGAATGTTAGAGGTTGAGTCCAACCCCTGTTTTACAGATGAGGAAAATGACATCCAGAGAAATTGTAACTTGCCTAGGTTCATACTTCTGGAAAGTGTCTGCAGTAGAATTTGAACCCAGAATTACTTGACTCCAAGGCCAGTTTTCTATCCACTATACTATCTTGCTTGCTGAAATTTGTGGGATTTTTATTTTCATGAAAGGAAATCGTTGAAAGGATCCAGACTGTCTGAGCTGCCCAGAAGTGGGGATGTAGTGCCAGCCAACTAGGATGTCTTATGGAGATGTTTTCCCAGGCTTCTGGATAGAGGATCAAGCCAAGAGAAGTGTGCCACCCCTCTAAAGCCACTGGTGCCTCTGACACAAGGGTTGCACATGTTATTAGTAAAAGAGTTTAAATAAACTCTCTGACAGCCCAGTTTTCTCAAGGGACATCTTGCTAAATGCTTTATTTTGTGTTTGGTCTTTGAGAACACTTTAAATAATGAAACTTTTTCATACTGTCAAATAGTTTCTATATTAATGAGTTCTGTATAAAGAAATGTTAACTGCCAGCTCTGGGTGTGTATATGTGTGTGTAAATGATAAGAAGGACTATAATGAAACACCATTAGGCTTCCCAGTGACATTACATTGAGGAAGAAAACTATATGATAGAAAAAAATTTGATCAGACCTGCAGGGATTGCTTAACTACATGTCCTGGCAACTAGAAAGGAGAGCCAATAAGATGTGGGCATTGTGGAATTTTTGAAAGGATAACTTTCTCACTTTTCATGGTATCTGCCAAAGGCAACATGTCTGTGTGTTCTTTGTATAAAAATTAATGGAATGACAACATAGTGTTCTTGGAAATCCTTCAAAAATGGTATGTAAGGGGGCAGCTGGGTAGCTCAGTGCACTGAGAGCCAGGCCTAGAGACAGGAGGTCCTAGGTTCAAATCTGACCTCAGACACTTCCCAGCTGTGTGACCCTGGGCAAGTCACTCAACCCCCATTGCCCCCTTACCACTCTTCTGTCTTGGAGCCAATACACAGTATTGACTCCAAGATGGAAGATAAGGGTTTTAAAAAAAAGAAAAAAAATAGGATGTAATCTCTGATTTCCTGAATTTCTAGAAATCGAGGAGCACAGATCTCTCACCTCCAACATACTGTTATAAATGGATCAAAGCCATACCTCGAACTTGAATGATAGAAGTATAAAATGTGTTTGGAACAAGCCAGGTGATACCTAAAAGTAGGATCAATCAACTAGGATCCATCTGCAAGCAGCTAATTGCTGTACCAAATAACTAGGCCACAGATTAATCAAAAGTTACAGTCAGAAGTGATACACTGGGGGACAACCATATCCCATCTGAGGATCATGCCTTCTGATTAATTTTTAGACAGTGAGGGAAAAGATAATCAGTAGTCTGGGATTCTGGAGCATTTGCAATGTTTGTTAAACAACAAAAGATTTTTTTTTCTTCTTAGACTGCTGCCTAGCATCTTTTACTCTTTTTTGGTGATGGGAAAGCAGAGGATGAAAAGAATTGAGCTATCATCCTAAAATTGGTTGATTGAACTGTTAATTACCATCAAGCCCACCCCTAGAATTGCTAATAATTAATTAAAACCAAAGCACTCCAATCTGATACATGCATTGACACTTTATATAGCCCATGACATTGGTGGCAAGAAGGATCAGGCATGATGTCTTTCCTCCATATTTTGTATATGCCTGATTACCATTTCTAAGACCCTATTCGTCAATTTTTTTTGTATAGCTCTGATCAGAATGAATTTCTATGATTCTTGGATCATATCTGTAGCTAACAGTTTGAAAGCTATAGATACATTCTTAAAAAATATTATATTTTGATCAGTTTTGCTAAATTTTATTTTTCTCTTTCCCTTTTTGGGCTTTTGTTACAAGTGAAGTCTTAGAAGGAGATGCATTCAGAACTATAGATCTGTAAAAACAAAAAATAAATAAAATGATATCATTTTAAAGATTGAAAAAGTGGGAAAATATCCTTCTTATTCCTGTTTACTTCCCATCCTCAGAGTCTCTCAATTCAATACTACTAACCTGGTTAACCAAATTAAAGGACTGAGGAATGAAGCTAGAGGAGAAAATACCCAAAGACAGGACTACCTACAATAATGCCAAGATGACCCCTGAAAGAAGAGGTTGTTCTGGGGGGAGGGGGAATTAAGAGTTCGTTGCACTGCCCAAAGAAGTAACTTAGGCTAGTATTAAAATAATTTCACTATTTTATTCCACAACACCTTTGCAGATATATTTTCTTTCTGTGACTCACCTGAACTTTCTGTTCAAAAAATGAACAGAGAAAGAGAAAAAAATAAGTGATGGTCATATCTATTGTCTAAGGAAAATTGCCAAAAGATCAGATGGGAATGGGTGTACAATATTTAAGAGGCTATCTTTAATGGATATTAAAAAAGAAAACATAACATAATAGCACAGGGAAATGAGAGATAAAAAGATCCAGGCTCAGGATCAAGCAAGTATGGCTGCTTCAGTGAAAATCAAATTTCAAGCCATGAGCCAATCATAGCCAAGGCAAGCCAATAACATATCTAAATTCTTATTTAAGGGGAAAGATAAAAGAACATGTGTAGAGATAGAATAAGATAAGGAGAACAGATGTGGAAGAGCAGGTGGTACAGAGGTAAGACGGTGAGATATCAAAATCTAATGATGTGTCCCCATTCAAATTGGGGAGCAGGGCTAGTCTATACCAGCACTATGAAGTAGATGACTCCAAAACACAGTTTTTATAGTATCACTGATAATCCCATCCTGTTATGAGGTCCAGGAACAGGATCTCTGACTGACATCAGGTGAAAACTTTTAGAAGAGAAGGCAAAGAAAAGCAAATGTTGGATTTCTATCCAGAGAAAGATCAGAGGTGTTGGATGGATCATGAAAAGTCAAAATGGGTGGCCAAGGCTATAGGGGAATGCAGAATTAAGGATCCAGTAGCAGGTGGTTGTGTTTGGATTTTAAGGAGTTCATACCAGGACCAAAACTGACCTTTAAAACGAAGAAATAGATTTGGAAAGGGTAGAACAGAGCAGTGTCAGGCTAAAGAGTTTGATGCTGGCATGAAAGAGTAATATAATAGAGTTCATAATATTTGGTGAAGTTTCTGGTAGGTGCCTATTTGGTATTATATACCATGTCTACATGAGACCAGCCTCTTCTAGTCACAATAGCAATATTTAGTCTACACTTATCTCTAATCAGCTGTGAGCTGTTTCCTCTTCTGTAAAAAGAGAGGTTAGACTAAGGGTCCCTACTGATGCTATAATTATTCAGTTCTTTACTGCTTCCCTTCCAGACAGTTGTACTCATCTGGCTCCCTATCTTCTTTTGAATCAAGGTCCCCTGCTACTTCAACAATTAATTCATTGAAATATTTTTACTGACTGTCTTATTTTAAATGCTCTATGCTGTGATATAGATATTACAAAAAGTAGGTATAAGACATGATCCCTGCCCTCAAAGAGCTTATAGTCTTATTGATTTCTTTATTGATAAAGCTCAGTCCAGGGCCCTCTTATCTCTCTGGACTCCCTCAGTGATGTTATCAGCTCCTCTGGGTTCTATTATCTCTTTATCAACCTCATTCCCACAAAATGCACCAAGGCATACTAAGGTACCACAATGAACTCATAGAAATGATGCAGTATATTTTTTTAGAGAACTACTATAATACTCATCATATGGTGGCTATCTAGATAATTTCTAGCTCTACTTCACAGTTTCAACATTAGCATGCATAGCATTTTAAAATGAAGTTCTCAGATTTTGAGATGTGTTTTTGTTTGTTGGGATTTTTGATTATACCAGAAACTTCTCACATTTTCTCATTTGCAATGTCATATCTTTTCAAAGCTGCATTTTGGTAGTTGTTATCCTAAGAAACAACGACCATGGAAAAGTCAATGTGGAATGGGAAGTGAAGGAAATGGGGTTCATCTGGTTCCAAGGTCTCAAGTGTGAAAAAGTTGTTCAGCACTCAGAAGGTATACACTTCCCAGTAGTAAATGCAGTTTTTAAGAATGAAATATTTTTTAACATTCATTTTTAAAAATTTCAAGTTTTGTGTTCCAAATTCTCTCCTTTCTTCTGACCCTTCCTTTCTCCCTCCCTCTGTTCCCTCCCCAATCTCTGAGATGGTAAGCAATCTGATATAGATTTTACATATGTAATCATATAAAGCTTTATGAACATTATTTTAAAAATGTATTTGGTTTTTTTCTCAAATAGCTACTTTTTTGGGTAAGACATAGTTACTTATTAAGTTATTTGGACTAAATTACTTAATAAATAGAATTGTTAGGTATTTCTTTTGGCCTATGGGCAATACGAAAAAAAATTTTTGATGCTAATGACACAATCAACAGAGAAACTTTAAAAACATTTGATAGAGATGAATCCCAAACTATCTATGTTTCTATCTATACACATATAGTTATATATGATCATATCAATGTACATCTGGTAGTTATAATCTCTTTCTTGAACTCGACTCTCTGCAAGACATCTTTACCTAGATGTCCCAGCAGTATCTAAAGTTCAAAACACTTTTAGAACAGAACACACTGTATTTACTCTTTTATTATATTCTCTCACCATCTTTACTGAGAATACCACTGTTCTATCAGTCATCCAAGTTCAGAGAGTCACCTTCAACTCTTTTCTTTCCCATATCCTCCATGCTTAATTAATCCTAATGATTCCAGTTCCTCAACATCTTTCATATCAGGAGATTCCTATAGTTACTAACCCGGTTCAAGCCCTTATCACCTCTCAACTAGACTGTTGGAAGAACCTTTTCATTGGTTTCCCTGCTCCTAATCTCTTTGCTTTCCAAACCATTCTTCACATAACTGACAAAATAATCTTCCCAAGGCCATCTGTCCTTTGGTCAAAAATCTCCCTTTTGCCTCTTGGTTAAAATAAAAATGCCTCACTCTATCATTTAAAGCCCTCCACAATCTTTCTCTAACCTATTTTCCCAGCTTTATTGCCTTATTTCATATTAACCTCCTTCCCACATTCCATATTCTAGTCATTCAACCATACTAAGCTTTCCTCTGAACTCAGCATTCCATCACTTGTTCAATGGCTGGAATACACTCCCTAGTTAGCTCCTTTCAAGGCTTTGTCTCAGGTAGACTTCCTAGGTGAAACTTTTCCTGATCTCACAGTTGGTAGTGCTCCCCACCTCAGGTAATGAATATTGTTTCTCTTTTGTTACCAATCTCTCTCAAATTAGAATGTAAACTCCTTCAAGGCAAGGATTATTTTGGAAGGTTTTGTCTGTTTTGGGGGGTATAGTAGTGTTATATATTCAACACTTAGTCTAATGCTGTTTTATTGGAAGTGCTTAATCAATGCTTGCTTAGGGGCAGCTAGATGGCATGGTGGATAGAGTGCCAGTTGTAGAGTTGGGAGGATTTGGGTTCAAAGCTGACCTCGAACATTTCCTAGCTATGTGACCCTGGACAAGTCACTTAACCTCATTTATCTAACCTTGCCCTTTTGTCTTAGAGTTGTTACTAAGACAAAAACTAAGGATTTTTTTAAAAATATCAATCAATGCTTGTTTAATTGAATAAAACACATTCCTGGCTTGTCATTGTTGGTCATGCTATTTCCACTGACAGAAATGTTATCTGCCTTTTCTCTACCTACCAAAGTCACCCTTCATTTGCAGTTCAAATTCACTCCCTTCATAAAGCATTCTCTGATTCTCCTCACAAGATGTGAACTTTCTTCATTCTGAAAACCATTTTTGTGGCACATATGTTTTGTGCACATACTACAATCAGTTCTGCTATAATGCTTGTTTTGAAAATAAGAACTTGTTCCAACTGATTGATATATTAGGAAACAATTTCACCATAATGAATATTTCAGTTGGCTTATAAATGATTTTATCTACAAGGAATAGAAAGCATGAAACTGAACCACTTCACAATAACTCACAAGCTGCAACCCTTCTGATGCCCACTTCTGCAAGCAAACTTCAGATCTTTTCCAAGGTAAAGTGCCAGATTTATTATAAAAATATATATGTATATATACATATATATATATTATAAGACACATTATATATAAAATGTGTCTTCTGCTGCAGTAAGAGATGTTGTGGGAGGAGGGGAAGATGACTTTTCTATAGCCTCAATTCCATGTTGCCTTTTCCCAAGTTTCCAGAGTTTCAGTCCAAGGAGGCTAACCTTCAACTTTGCTGGCCAGGACCTCCTTGGGAACCTAGAAGCAGGCCAAGCAGCAGACCAACACCACAGATTCCACTATTATTTATTTAGTATATGTTTATTTCTTAACCTTTTAGCGATGTATAAAATGTTGAGTTCTTATGTTTTTTAAATGTCATTGAAGTTTTTGAGTACTGTGCCCATAAGCCCATCTTTTCCATAAGTCCTATGGCTTTTACTGTGTGGTTTTACTTAGTTCAGTGATTTTTTAAGAATTCTCACAAATACTGTTATTATACAACTAACTATATGGGAATTTCTGTATTTGTCTTATGATCCTTGAAAAATTTTTGGTTCCCTTTAGGAAGACATAGCATCTTGGTCTTCTTTTGGTGTTGTTTAGTCCTTTTTCAGTTGTGCACTCTTTCTGGGATTGTAATTTTCTTCTCTAGCTCATTTTATAGATGATGAAAATGGAGGCAAATAGGATTAAGTGTCCTGCCCAGAATCACCCACCTAGTAAGTGTCTGAGCCCAGATTTAAATTCAGGAAGATGAGTCTTCCTGACTAATCCCAGCACAATATCCATTGTGGCCCCAGCTGCCCTCAGTCTTCTTTATATGGCAGTAATAACGCTTGACCATTAACAGAATATACATGTAGCACCCACTGTGGGCAAACTCTTTCCCCTAACCTACACTGGTAATGGCAGGTTGAGTCCTTAAAACAGTGGTTGCTACTATCCACAAGGTTCTAGGTATAAGCCTTTGGGTCAATATCTTTCTAATACCAGAGTGCTTCCCCTTTAGCAAAGGCAATTACTCAAATGATAAAGCCAAGTGCTTAGTTAGAAAACTTTTCATCGGAAACCTGGAACAGTATTGTCCAAATACACAGAATCTATAATGGGAAGGAGAGGAATGAACTGAAAATACAATTTTAGTGAGGGACATATACAGGGAGCTTATAGGTAAGCTCATAGGAGCTGCAAGGCTTCAAGGTCCTAACTTTTTCCAGAGGATTTTGATAAAGTTCAATGTGAAGCATGACATTCATGATAAACTAGTTGCTGGGTTATTCAGTTGGCCTGGCTCCTCCAAAGGCATGACCTTTCTGATGGGTCAATTTATTAGTAGGCTGAGTCAAGGAGCTCATTGTGCTTGGCTGCCACTGCACTGGATTAGGCAGATTTCTCTGCCACGAGGCTCTTTTCAGGATATCAGTCTCTGTTTGATGACTTTCTACACTGGATTCACTAGTTTCCCTCTTTGATGGACAACTGTAGTCTTCACCACCTTCAGCCTGTGGCTCAGCTGGGTGTTGGTACTCTTTTCAGCAAGGCCAACAACCCTTAAACAACCCTTACCTTAGGATTAGCAGAAGCCTCTCCTCTTGTATTCCTTCAGATCCTTGTCTCTGAGGTTGTAACCTCCAGGCAGGAAGAGGTAGAGGTCTAGCCTCTGAAGTCTGACAAGGCTTTCTGGTTCAAAGAAAAGAAAAAATATATATAAATTAAAATCATAGTCATTAGTCAAATAAAAATATTCTCCTGAAAACTTTTTTTTCTCTGAATCTGGAAAGCCTTCAGTCCCTTAATTATTCCAGATGAGGAAACTAAGCCCTAGAAAAGTTAAGTGAATTTTCTAAGGTAACCCTGTTGATTGATGGCATGCAGAGTGCCTGTCAAGTCACTTAGGATCAGAACTGGGACTAAAACCCAGGTCTCTTGACTTCCACCCACAAGCTTGTTCTTCCTATATTTGTATCATGCTGCATACTCAAGCACAGATAAACTGAATCATGCCCAATCTTCTTGTTTTACTCTTCTTTTCTAAAAATCTCCAATTCTTTTTTTAGTGATTCCTACTGTTTTGCTCCCCTGCCAGGTGTCTCTTATTTTGTACTGAATCATTAAAAGAAAACAAAGGTAGGAGGTGCCTGCCTGGATTTTTTTTTCTTTTAGGCTCTGCTTGTCCCAATCCCCATCTTTCTAAGTTGAAATTATTCTGGAAAAGCATTAGAAATTAGAAAGCAAAGCACTATAGTAAGTCTTTGTACTGGAAGACCATGTTACAAATAGTAGTATTTTCTGGGCCTGGAGACTCTTTCTCCATAGGCCTTGTTATGTGAAAAGACTTGAAAAGAGTGGTCTGTAATATACATTAAAATATAGTAATATTGCAATATACATAAAAATATAGGCAGCACAGAGTAGTAGATAGTATTAGATAGAATCAGGAAAACCTACCTATGTTCAAATCTTCCATCTGTCACTTTTTAGTTATGGGATTTAATTGAATCTCAAGAAACACTGACTTACCTACTATGTCATAGACTACTTCTTGGACAATATATAGTAGGTAGGGTCATAAATTTAGGCCTGGAAGGCAAATTAGAGGTCATCATATCCAAACCCTCCCCGTCCCTGATTTTACAGTTAAAGAAATTATGGCCCAAAGAACTTAAGTGACTTGCCTAAAATCTAGTAGTGAATAGCAAGGCTAAGATTTGAACTCAGGTCCTCTGATTCCACACTCTGTGCTTTTTCCTATCCTCATTCCTTTGTTAATTGAGCCATTCATGGAAGCATGTGGTTTCCAGGAGGAGATCCCAATATTCTCTCAGTTATACTTTATATTGGGGAATGCATTTCAAGAACCAATGCTCCTAAATACCTTCACCAATGTATATTCATTCCAATAGAGTATATCCCTAGTACTATAAGCAAAGCATTTGCAGATTTTTTGTTATTGTTCAGTCATGTCCAACTTTTGTGACCCCTTATGGGGATTTCTTAGCAAAGATACTAGAGCAGTTTACTATTTCCTTCTCCAGCTCACTTTACAGGGTGAGGAAAATGAGGCAAACAGGGTTAAGTGATTTGTCCAGAGTCACCTAGCTAGTAAGTGTCTGAGTCCAGATTTGAACTCAGTAAAATGAACATTTCTGACTCCAGTTCTGGTACTCTCTCCATTTTGCCATCTAGATGCCCTTCCATATTGGAAAAACATCTTATAGCTTGTATTTCTCTGACAAAATCCTTTGGGAAACTCTATCTATACTTTGGTAAGTTGTCAGAGGAGTGTCTTATTGGAAACATATAGGTATTTGGGAGGGAGGATGGGGTTTTGGGGGGCAGGAGTAGTTTGTAGAACAGCCTTGAAGTAGAATAGAAGGAATTTTATAAAAGAGTTAACATGGGCATCAAAGACAGCTAGATGAGAGTAGGGAAGAAGAATGTGAGGAGGAGAGGTCAGAGGCAATCCCAAAAAATTTGCCTTAGAGGTGACAGAGACATCTGGACATGATGGCCCCTTAACTCCTAATTCCCTTCTTCTGTTGGTGCCTTGAAAGTCATTGCTCAAATAATAAATGCTTCCCAGATTCCTGCAGATGGACAGGATTCACCAAAGTAGAGGGCTCAAGGCAATTTCTCCCATTCTAGCTCTTATTTATTTGCCTGGGACCTCATACAAGGCAGAAGGGTATATGTAGCAGAAATTCAGTAACTGTTTCTAACTGCAAAGGTTATTTCTAAAACCTCCTCAATGCTATAGAGAATCGTGTAATTTTAGGTCTAGAAAGAACAATCAGAAACAGTGAAAGATGAACACAACATAAATGGAAATAGTAAAGACCTTTGTGTCATGATTTCAGGTATCCAAGAAGACATTTTTTCTCCCTTCCCCTTTAACATCTTCCTCATTGCTTAAAATTCTATCACTTAGAGATTTTTAAAATACAAGTGCACTGGGGAAAAATATTTGAATTCAGGAAGATGAGTATTCCTTACTCCAGTTCTGGCACTCTCTCCATTATAACATTTAGCTGCCCTTCCAGACTGGAAAAACCAGAAAATTATTAGTCATTGACACTTTAGAAAGAATCAGGATATCACCTCAATTTCTTTTGGAAAATGAGCTGAGATGAAAAGTACTAAAGGAATAGAAGTTCTGCTGGGGGTGGGGTGAGAAGAAAGGGCTATTCTACTCCTGTTTAAAGTGCTTTAATAAGTCACTTAAGAAGGTTAGGACACCTATTGAGTATCTAAGAGGAGATATGAAGGGAGGATAGAGAGAAGACAGGAGGGGCAAATGGGATAGCACCAAAGATCAACCTTAATTACCATAGAATTTAAATTGAGCTGAGCCCTCAGAAGATATAAAAAGATAGGAGAGCAGTTCTGTCCAAGTATAGGCAGACATCTATGCTGTATACCAGAGGTCCTCACTCTTGAAATGAGGCACTGCATTCTTCACCTGAAAAGTCGAGGTTGCATTCAATTCAATAATCAAGTATTTTACTTATTAAGTGTTTTCAAGGAATTGGGTTCTGAGTTAGGTGCTGAAGTTTCAAAGATGAAAACAAGTCCCTGTTCTGAAGGGGCTTATATTCTAGAGGGGAGATACAACAGACATACAAGTAAATATAAATGTTTAATCCAAGTGATCTCTAGAGGAAAATATGTAAAGCCTTTAGGGAGGAGGCAATATTTAAAGCTTTGGAGCTGTGAGGAACCAACATAGTTCTCTCCCATGGCTCTGGGTATATAGGAAGCCAGTTATAACTAGAGAGTAAGACAGGTATTTTGTACTAATAACTGGATCTTGATTTACAGTCATCAAAAACTTCCTCTTGTCTATGCAGACATAGTAGGTGAGGAATAGAATAAAAAATGGACTTGTGATTTCACTGGTTATGGGAAATCTGTGTGGAACTTCCTCTCCAGATGCAGGTTAGTAAGTTTTCTGCAGGGCAGCTGGCTGGCACAGTGTATAGACTACTGAGCCTGAAGACAAGAAGACTCATCTTCCTGAGTTCAAATTCAGCCTCAGACAATTACTAGCTGTGTACCTGGATAGTCACTTAACCCTGTCCACCTCAACTTCTTCACTTGTCAAATTAGCTAGAGAAGGAAATGATGAACCACTCCAATATCCTTGCCAAGAAAACCCCAAAAAAGGGTCACAAAGAGCCAGACATGACTGAACAACAAGTTTTCTGCAAGTCATGATTTTATAGAGGTATTCTTAGCTTTTTTGTATGTATCATGGATCCCATTCCCAGTCTGATGAAGCCTATGAAGATCTCAGAATAATATTTTAAAGGAATAGCATAAAATACATAGAATGACAAAAAAGCTATATTGGAATATTTATCAAAATACTTTTAAAAATAAAATAGGCTCACAGACCTCAAGTTAAGAACCCTTGTTTAAGGATTGCTTAAAGCCCTGTGAGGTTGTGACTTACCCAGAATCATACAACTGGTATGGTTAAGAGACAATCCTCAAATCTAGATCTGAGAGGAAGGTCTTCTAGCCATTGCACAATGTTGCCCCCCCCCAAAAAAAAGATAACAAGCATGAAAAATACATTTATAACGTGCTTTAAAGTTTGTAGGACATTTCACATGTGTTGCAACTTGATCCTCACAATGAGATAACCTACGAGATAAGAACCACATTTTATTCCCTATTTACAAATAAGGAAATTGAGCCTAGGGAAGATGGCCAGGTAGAGTTGAAGAAATAAGCATTTATATGTAGCTTACTCTGTGTCAGAAAATGCACTAAATACTCGACTGTTACAATAACCCTCCAATGTAGGTGCCTTTATTATTTCCATTTTAGAGTTAAGAGAACTGAGGGAAATGGGGATTAGTTGACTTCATTAAGTGACTTCTTCAAAGTCACATAGCTAGTGTCTAAGATTGAACTTGAACTCAGGTCTTACTGATTTGCAAATACTAAACATTATGTAAATATTAAAAAATATTATTGTAGTGCTTTGGCCACTGAGCCAACTAACTGTCCCTTTTTATTATGGCTAGTAAAAGGATAGAGCAGTATCCATATGATCCATAGATTTAGAGCTAAAAGGGACCTAAAAACTATGTCTTTCCATTGGTAGGGTCCAACACTGTGTTGTATCTTGCTGTTTTAAGTTAGTAAGGGGGTGGGGTTTGGGCCTCACTCCAACTCTGTCTCCATGACATCTGAACAAAGGAATTAAAAAAAAAAACAACTTCCTCTTATATCTGCAGGAAAACAGGTAAGCATGGCATCCTCTGAATTTTCAAAGAAGAAAAGAATAATCAAAGAAAATAAGGTAAGAAAAATGCTTCCTACCTTGAGAAGTATTATAATGCACAAACAATGGCTCCCTCTTAATTAGAACTTAATCACCTTTAATATTTGTTAATGGAAAACCTATTCCACCTGTGATTTGTAGGTCATGTGATTAATTCATATATTATTCTGCAAAGATGCATTCCTAATATATTTTTTAACTTAGCACTTGAATTTTGCACCCCATGTTGATAGTGGAAAAATTGATATTTTAAAAATATGTTTTGTCCTGCTTTTGAAATACATTAATCTTTTCTTCATTAATCTGCTTTCCCTAAACCTTTCCCTAATTCTTCTCAAGGATTCCCCACCTGCTGTGCAGGCTACACAACAGAGTGAATCTAATCATGGCTTGAATTATTTATTTTTTATCAGCTTAATCCATATTTTTTGTGTTATTTGCTTTCTAAAGTCAGACATTTCATATACAGTGCTGAGCAATGCTGGGAGTTAAAAGGCAAGGACAACAGAGATAAGATAATAAAATGATGATTATTTTCTGGAAAACTCTTGGTTCTACATATGAATTAAGCTTGGCCCTTAGACTTACTGATTTTTGCATTAAACCTTTAAATTAAATTAAATGACCTTTAAATTATGGGATTTTTTTCTTTAGTCACAAGGAAGTTCCTATTTCTAGATCATGTTCAGCATGCATTCTTTCAGGAGTTTTTTTTATGCAGTCTTGTTCATGAATTCTTTGCTTTTTATGGGTCAATTTATTAATGTCATGACTGGGAGAAAACCTTAGAGACTTTTTATTCCAAAAACATTATCTTATAGAGGAGGAAACTGACTAATGTTATACAATGGCAAACCAGGGATGGAAACCTAGGTTCTCTGACTCCCCTTTGAGTAATCTTTCTGCTATACATACTGAAAAACTAAAAAAATCTTTTGAGAAAGAAACATTTCAAGAAAGATAGCTCCATAACTTTGGATCTAGAAGATGGATTATTTGAAGAAGGCACCATGAAGATGCCCGAAGGAAATGTCCACAGCATTAGATAACCTAGAATGAACCATGGAGTATAATTGATTGAACTGTGGAGGGTTGTGACACATTTATTTTATATGTATACTCTTATGCCAAAAGGGGATTGCCCCCTAATTGGTTTATTGCCAATGTGCCTAGCAAACATTGATTTGCGCTCTCTCTTCCTATCTTTAATTTCCTTCTGATCTCTAACTATTATAGTTTCTGATGATGTAAAATGATTCATTGGGGAGACTAGTCTCCCAAAGAATCACAGGGGGGATTGTAAAAGGGAATTCTTGGTTGTCTTTGAGTTCACACTTGTGAAAAGGGAATCCTTTGTTCTCTTTTCCTAATTGTAGTTAATACTTTGGTTGGCAATAACTTTGAATCAACACAAGCTTGAACTAGGTGGGAGAAGCTTAAAAACCATCTAGTGAATTCACATCTTACTTGATGCTAGGTGATAAGCCAGTAAGATACTTAGAGAGCTCCACCCTTTTTTCTTCAAACTCAAACAGCCAGAAACTTAAGAGTTCACACACTCAGAAAGGTGTGAATTCAAAGGTTAGAACCCAGACAATTTGGAAACTGTGATATCCCCCCATGAAAAGGGTCAGAGACAGTAAACCACCATAAAAGCCATGAAAATCCCTGAGCAGGCAGTCTGGTGAAGGAGGCTAGTAAAGAGTGAACTCCAAGAAGAGAGTCACTCCAAGAAGGAAGTTGGCTTCAAGTAGAAGGTTGGCTCAAAGAAGAAAGTTGACCTCAGGAGTCACCTTCAGCTCCAGTCATTGTCTTGGGTGAGTGGAGAGCTAGTTCTCCCTTCCTGTCTTCTAGAGATATGGAACAATATTTAGTTGGATAGATTAATGTCTTTTCTACCCTTTTGTATTTCTCTACTTTCACTCTTTCCACCTCTTTTATAAATAAAAGGTTTATAATTTTCATATATTTAGCCAAACCATTAATTTTAACACAATAACTACATTGATTTCTCTAATACACAAGTATCAAATAGAACAATAAAGGTTAAGAGTCTTTAAATTTTAGACCCCAACCTGCTACTGCACATAATAGGTCCTTTAGTGACCCTCAGGGCCCATGTTCTTTTTGTGATTGGCTTTAGTGACCATAGATACTCATGGATTTTTTAAAAAGTATTGAACATATGGAGGTGTGATTTTATTTTATACAAAAGGGAAGCCTTGGGATGATATGAAGAAAACCAACAAAATTCATGTCAACAGGAGCTTTGGGGGTTGGGGATTGGGGAGGATGCTTTTAGTATCCTCTCATAGTAAGCAAATGGAATGTGTAACCTTGAATTCAATTTAACAAACATTTATTAAGACCCTTACCATTTAGATTTTATAAAGCATTAAGAATAAATATGTGATTTTTAAAAAACTACACATTTCACATTCATCCTAAAGGATACGACATGTAGAAAATAAAATCATTTTATAACTGATTTATTTAGGCAAATATTTGGCAAAATTTAGGCAAATAGTAGGAGATAAGCTATTGCATTCATATACTATATCCACTTTAGTTTATAGAAAGAGGTACTATGAATATGGTGTGTGTGTATGTGTGTGTTCTTTTCTTCTTTCTTCAACCTTTTTTTGAGACTGTTAGTGTTATTTTTGGATCGAAGGGTGTGATCACTTTGAGAGGTTAAACCTAAGCAAACTCATATTGGTGGCAGAAAGAAGTTGGAAGAGTGAGTAATTAAGGAGCTATTCTACAAATAATTTGTATTCCTGAATTATTGATTGCTAGGAAGTCAGTCCATAAAGTATTATATCTGGAATTAGGAAGAACTGATTTCAAACCCATTCTAAGCCTCCAAATTCTAGATTTAGATTTATAGTGTAACTAACCCCAAAACAAATCACTTAACTTCTGTTTTCCTCAATTTCCTCAACTGTAAAATAGGTAAATAATAGCAATACAGCATTTGACTTGCATTTTTTAAACCCTTACCTTCCATCTTAGAATCAAGGTTCCAAGGAAGAAGAGTAACTTTATAGTAAACAGTAATTTTATAGGATAAACTTTATCCTATAGTATATACTATAGTAACTTTATAGGATAAACAGTAATAAACAGTAACTTTATAGCATAATTTGAAGTCTTAAAGTACTATTCCCTTTTCGCTTACAATATTTTTTAAGGTTAGAGACTTTTTCCCCAAATGAATTTTGTTATTCTTTTGTCTAACTCTAAAGTATCTCCTTGGATTTGAATGATATTTAACTAAATATGTAAATTGATTTAAGTAGTATCACTTTGTTTATTATTCTGTTGTTGGTCAATTATAAATAATATCTCTCCAATTATCTCCATTAATTTATATTCTTTTAAGGACAGCTAGGTGGTGAAGTAGGTAGAGTGCTGAGCATGAAGTCAGGAAGACTGATCTTCCTGAGTTCAAATCTGGCCTTAGACACTTATAAGTTGTGTGAGCCTGGGTAAGCCCCTTAACCCTGTATGCCTCCATTACTTATGTATAAAATGAACTAGAAAAGGAAATGGCAAACCACTCTAGTATCTTTGCCATGAAAACTCCAAATGGGGTCACAAATAGTTGAACATGACTGAAACAAACAACAATAATATTCCTTTAAACAGTTTTATACTATAAGAATATTTATAATTTATAAGATATTGTGGCAGTAGGTTTTGTGTTGCTGTTATTGTTTACAATGTTCACTTGCTTCTTCTCACTTCATTTTGCATTAGTTCATAAAAGTCTTTCCAGGTTTTTCTGAAAGCACTCTGCTCATCATTTTTATAGCATAATCATATTCCATCCCAATGATATACTACGTGTTGTTTAGACATTTCACAATTGAGGAGCAGTCTCTCACTTTTTAATTCTTTGCCACCATGAAAAGAGCTGCTAGACATATTTGTACAAACTGGTCCTTTTCCTTTTTCTTTGATCTCTTTAGGATATAGACCTAGTAATGGTATTGCTAGGTCAAAGGATAAGCACAATTTTATAGCCCCTTTGACATACTTACAAATTACCCTCCAAAATAGTTAGATGAGTTCACAACTCCACCACCATTACTGTCTCAATTTTCCTATATCTCCTCCAAATCTGCCTTTTTCCTTTTTTATCATATCTGATAGGTATAAAGTGGTACTTCAGAGTTGTCTTAATTTGCACTTATCTAATCAATCATGATTTAGAGCATCTTCTCATATGAGTATAGATAGTTTTGATTTTTTCTTCTGAAAACTGCCTGTTTATATCTTTTGATCTTTTATCAAAAGGAGAATGACTCATAGTTCTATAAATTCAACTCAGTTTCCAATATACTCCATATATTTGAGAAATAAAGCCTGTTTTCAGAGGAAGTTACTGTAAAAACTTACCCCCACTTTTCTGCTTTTCTTCTAACCTTGGTTGCATTGGTTTTGTTTGTGCAAACCCTTTTTAACTTAATATAATCCAAATTATCAATTTAACATTAGCTAGTATCTCTTTTTTGATCACACTTTCTACCCTTATTTATGGATCTGAAAGATAAAATATTTCATGATCACCTAATTGGTTATGTTATCACCCTTTAGGTATTCATTATGACCTTATCTTTAGATATGACATGAGATATTAGTCTATATCTATTATTACTGAACTGTTCTTTAGTTTGGCCAGCAATTTTCACCATATAGCACATTCTTGTCCTCAAAAGCCTGGATTTATCAGGTTTATCAAACACAAAATTATTATGGTCACTAACTACTTTGTATTGTGTACCTAATCTGGCCACTGATCCAACCCTATTTGTTAGCTAGTATCAGATTGCTTTGATGATAACTGCTTTTTATTATCATTTGAGATATGATATTGCTAAGGCATATTCCTTCAGTTTTTTTTTTGATTCCACTATATTCTTGATCTTTTGTCCTTCTAGTCGAATTTTGTTACTATTTTTTCAAGTTCTCTCAAATAATTTTTTGGTTGTTTGATATTTCTCTGAACAAGTAAATTGATTTAGGTATAACTGTAATTTTTTTATTATATTGCCTCAACTACACAGGAGCAATTAATATTTTC
The DNA here is from genome assembly GCF_016433145.1 of Gracilinanus agilis. NCBI lineage: Eukaryota > Metazoa > Chordata > Mammalia > Didelphimorphia > Didelphidae > Gracilinanus > Gracilinanus agilis. Next base: position 578,273,758 of record NC_058131.1, read on the forward strand.
CCAATTGCTTATATACTATTTTATTTGTGTGAAAAGTGTTTCAAATTGCGTTCATCTAGTTCCTGTCTTGGCAGGTAAACTCCCAACTATTTTTGTTGGTAATATATAGAAATGCAGATAAATTATATGGGTTTGTTTTATATCCTGCAACTCTCTGTTGAAGTTGTTAATTATTTCAATTAGTTTTCAGTTGACTCTCTAGTATTCTCTAAGTACTCCATAAGATTATCTGCAAAGAGTGATAATTTTGTTTCTTCATTGCCTATTCTAATTCCTTTAATTTCTTTTTCTTCTCTTATTACCCTAGCTAACATTTCTAGTACAATATTGAAATAATAGTGGTGATAATGGGTATTCTTGCTTATCCCCTTTATAGGCAATACTTGATGATGGTTTTAGATAGATACAGTATATCACTTTAAAGAAAGCTCCTTTTATTCCTATTTTCTCTAGTGTTTTTTTTAAACCCTTTCCTTCCGTCTTGGAGTCAATACTGTATATTGGCTCCAAGGCAGAAGAGTGGTAAGGATAGGTAATTGGGGTCAAGTGACTTGCCCAGGGTCACACAGCTGGGAAATGTCTGAGGCCGAATTTGAACCTAGGACCTCCCGTCTCTAGGCCTGGCTCTCAATCCATTGAGCTACCCAGCTGCCCCCTCTCTAGTGTTTTTTTAAAAGGACTAAGTTGTTTTGTTTTGTTTGTTTGTTTTTTGGTTAAAAGCTTTTTCTTCATCTGTTGAGATAATTATCTAATTATTTTTAAAATTTTGTTATTGATATGGTCAAATATGCTGGTATTTTTCCTAACATTAAGCTATTCCTGCATACTTTGTATAAATCCCACCTGGTCATAGTATATGATCTTTGTGATATGTTGCTGTAATTTCCTTGCTATACTATTTTAGTTAAATTTTTTCATCAATATTCATTAGGGGAGATTAATCTATAGCAGCATTAGCAAAGATTGCATGCCCAAGGTGCAAGTTCAAGCTGCCTGTGAGCCCTTGTCTCCCCCCCCCCCAACATTACCCTGGGCAGTAGAGGGAGGAAGTGTTCTCATTGGGTGACAGGACAGAGAGATGGGGAATGATAAAAATGTCCTTGGGCACTGTGGTGAGGAGGAATGGAGAAGTCCTGTCCATGTTGCCTCAACACCTGTGCCACAGCTTCACCAACATGGGTCTATAGTCTTCCTTCTCTATGTTTGTTCTTCTTGGTTTAAATATCAGTATCATATTTGTATCATAAAAGGAATTTTCTCTTTCTTTGACTATTTTTCAAAGTAAACTCTTACATTCTCTTCCAAACAATTTGAAAATAACATCTCAAATTGAATTCTGGAGTGGGAGAACCAATAAAAGGTCAGGTAAAACAGTTTTGCAGACAAAGACAACTTGGAGGTCCGCAGGAAAGGTCTGTTTCACAATGTGCTAATTTGACCCAGAGCAAAGGCTAACACAGGCAGCACCCCAGAAAACTAGCAGCAAGGTAATGGAGGTGGCTATATTACCTGGGGCAGCAGCTTTGGGGGCTTTTAGTGCACAAACCATTAAGGGAATTGGAAAATTGGTCAAAATAAGAATATGGCTAGGTAGGTCACTCAGAGGCATGCTATATACCACATTGTCATTATTATCATTACTGACATTTAAGTTATGCTTTAATGTTTGCAAAATGTTTCATGTACCCCATCTTATGTGATGCTCCCACAACTCTCTGAGGTAAATTCTCAAAGGTACTGTTAAATTTTGGTACTCAGTGGTGTCAGAATTAATCAAATTTATTATTTGATGAGAAAAAAATCTTGCAGCATTTGATTTTGCTTGGCTTTCAATGCACTTGCTAGAACTTATCAATGATGGGATTTCAGGAAGCATATGCCCTCTCCAGGTGAAACAAAAGATCATGTGTTAGTTCAGGAGCACAAAGAAGAGCTCAACACTGAGAAACTGTAGGAACTTCAAAGGGAGAAGCAACACCTAGTGGTAGATGAGTTTCTGTAAGGTGAGGAGGAAGCAAAGGACGATGTCCCCATTTCATTAATTAGGAGAATGTGGGTAAAATGGGCAGAAGTACAAAACTTTATTGAAAAATATCACTGTAATAAAGCTTTAACAAGCAGAATTATAAATTTATTAAATAGCCAAACCATTTCCAACTTTAGAGGGATTTTAAAATGAAGACAAAAATAAACATGATTGGATAGATTTCTTGTGAAGCTTATACCTGGTGAATCTCAAGCATGGTTCAGTGGTAATAAGGGACAGAAAAGAGAAAGAACTCCCAAAGTGCAGTTATCCTTCGATATGTTGGAAGGGGACTCCTCTTTCAGACAACAACAATTCTACACACACACACACACACACACACACACACACACACACCTCTAAGTTGTTAAAATTATTTTATTTAATCTAAACATTGTTTTATTTGTATCTATGTATTATTAATGTTCATTTAGTAAAATATAACTCCATTGATGCAAATAATGCCTTATAAAATCTGGTTTTTCTGACTGTCTGAAACAGATTAATTTTACTTACATTATTCTCTATAGGAAAAATTCATTGGGTGCTCAATCTTTTTAGCACTCAACCTGCCTTCTGGAACAAATTAATGAAGAGTACCAAGGTACCACTATATTCTTATTCTCATTTTACAGAAGAAAAAAACTGAACTTCAGACAAACTTTGCCAGATCACAAATATTAGAGAAGAAATTAAAACTAAATTCTCTCTTGGGGCCAGATTTAACCCATTTCCCCTCAGTATTCTACAAACTAGATTTCAGCAAGGATATTTGACCAATATTCTCATGTACAAGACAAAGGGAGGTATACTAGTTTGATTCAGAACTGATTGAATGATTAGATTCAATTAATAGGGTGGTATCAGCATGAAGGGAGGTTTTTAGTGAAGTGCCCCAGAAAGTCATTCTCAGCCCCATACTGTTTAATATTTTTATCAATGATTTGGAATAAATATTTATTTATTTACCATATTTACCCAAATCTTAGATGACACAGTTCTGGTATGGCTAACTAACATGTTGGATGACAGAATCAGAGTCCAAAAAGACAAACTGGCTAAAACTATGCATTAAAACTAGATGAAATCTAATGAGGATTTCAGGATTTTAATTGTTTGAAAGGTATTACTAGAATTTCAAATTTTCCCTGAGATCCATGGGAATAATACTGTCATCTGATAAATGGTTTATTTAATTGTAAGAGCAATAATAACAACAATTTTATATTAAGTTTTCAAAGAGCTATACACATATTATCTGAATTGATCCCTACAACAAAATTGTAAACTAGATCTGAAGCTGAGATACAAGTCCTATGGTTTATCCTCACTTTTACTGGCTATGTAATTTAGGATTTCTTTTGTGTCTTAGTTTCAGTAAAGATAAAATTATAACTAAGAACCAAAACGTTCTATTTCTTTCAGGCTTAATTTACTGACTAAGACAATGAAATAATGAGATCTTTTGGAACTAATCATGAATTTAAGAGTGATGTTTCTCTTAAAATTTAAATTTAGTTGTAGGCTTCCCTGTTCGCTATGCTTCACTATGCACTCAACTTCCTCTTAGATACTTAATATACAATCCTGGTATGGTGGCAATCGATAAACAGTGATGTCTTACTTATGACTTTAAGGTTCTCTGTGGAAAGAAATATGTTGAATTTGAAATCAATATCAGAACTATGGAATTTCTATAAGATGCATGTTTTTAATGAAAAAAAATGGAATTCGAATGAAATAATGTAACTATATTAACTTTAAGCTATATTACTGAACAGTCTACTAAAATGATGCCATACAAAAAATGATCATCTAGGTACAATTTAATGCCTTTCTAACTAATCTTTAAATATTATTATTCACAGTCCTTTCCTTCTTATACTTTTATTGCTTTAAGGGGAAAATAACAACAATAATAAAAATCATAAAAGCTAACACCCAATATAGTACTTACTTTGTGCCAGACACTGTTCTAAGCTCTTTACAATTATTATCTTATTTAATCCTCACAGCAATTCTGGGAAGTAAGTGCTATTATTATCCCTATTTTACAGATGAAGAAATTGAGGCAAACAGAAGTAAAGCAATTTGCCCAGGATCACATAGCTAGTGAATATCTTAGAGACCCTATGCCATTTAACAGTCACATCAGGCTTGGTGTCAAAATCACCAGACCTGTTTACAATTGTTTTCCTTGGGATATAATTTGGAATTAAAGTTCCAGTGCTACTAAATATTCTTTTTTTTAAACCCTTACCTTATGTCTTAGAATCAGTACTATGTATTGGTTCCAAGATAGAAGAGTGGTAAGGGCTAGGCGATGGACACTGAGTGACTTGCCCAGGATCACATAGCTAGGAAGTGTCTGAGGAAGCTCTCAATCCACTGAGTCATCTAGCTGCCTCTACCATATCTTTTTTCATAGCTATAACTGTAACTTCTAAAAGGGCTATTTTTCCCAGTAAAAAATAAAATAAAGTAGCTAAGTGGTAGATAAAATAGAGTTCAGGTCTTGGATTCAGACACACTTGGGTTCAGATGTAGCCTTGGATAACTGCTAACTCAGTGACCCTGAAGAAGTCAATAAATTATATTTGCCGGAGTTTCCTCATCTGAGGATATTTGCAAAGTGCTCTGCAAACCTTAAAAGGGCTGTATGAATTCTAGCTATTATTGTTATTATTATAATATACCTTTAAAATAGGCTTAACAAAACTTTAAAGCGAGCATCCCAGATTTAGACAGGAAGGACTTCAGACATCCATTCGAGTTGCCACAAGGTATAAATGAAGAAACTGAGTTCCAGAGAACAAAAGTTACTTGTTCACAGGCACCTCAGTAGCAAATGCTAGAGCTAAGATTTGAAACTTTACCCTTTGACTCCAAACACATTATGGGTTTTCTGCTTTTTTGTTCTTACTATGTCAGCTGCCTCTAAATATAAAGCTGCTAAACTACAGTTATGATAAATTCCTTATTATAGGTGATAATGTCATAATGAGACCCCAGTGTACAAAAAAAGCCTATAAAGTATTGCTGTAAGCTTGGTTATTCTCTCTTGGCATTTGATGTTAACTACGTGTAGAAGAGGTGGATGAATTGTTAAAGAAGCTACACATGGCTGATGTAGGAGTAAGTCTCCTGACAATCGAGTATATTTACCCTCAAATCTGGCTTGGATAAAACCCGAGTACAAGCTAAAATTGGCATCATTTAAAAATGTTTATACACACATATTTCTCTATAGAGAGAGATATCTAAGAAAGATAGATATGCATTCTCTTCAAAGGGAACTTACTTCAGGAGTATAGCCGACAGTATGGGCAAGAGACAGCTTATATATGAAATAATTTCAAGAAGTTCTCTCTGCTTTCCTCTAGAGAAGAAGTCATTTCCGTTTCTAAAAAGCTGCCCATACGATACCCACCTTCTACAAGAAAGGTGGCAGACTTAGAGTATAATTTGAGACAAATACTTTTTGGACATATTCAAAATGTAGGAAATTTTTTTTTCTTGACTGCAATTTTATCACAAGGCTTTTGTTTTTCTTCCCCCCACCCCAGGTGCAGAGAGGAACAAGTGGAAAAGAAAGAAAATAGACTTTTATTCTTTGAAAAGAAAACATTAAATTCAAAACAAAAAAAAAATCTGAAACTAAAAGCCATGTTCTTATATGTTTGGGGGAGTTTTTAACAGGTGGAAGATGGTTATTGCTGCTCTTCTTGTTATTTGTTTTTCACTTTCAAAGAGGACTAACAGTATCATGGGGTGACGTTTTGACTTGTATACAAATTGGATTCAGGTAAAGCAGAGTTGCAAAAAAGTGACATCTGCACTATCTCTTCCAGTCATTGAAGTCCAGTGGCAAGACAAAAGTCAGGAAGACTGGTAATGGCCCAGGATGCAGTGAATGGCCTCGGCATCTTTGGTATGTGACCAAACTCTAGGTGCTGCACAAAACCTGCCTTAGCCACCTTCAAGGCCATTGTTCTCATCTGCCCATTTCACCAGGCTTTGAGTAGACATTTCTCTAACTCCCCGATGGGTTTGTGGTCCATTGTTTGCCCACAACCTGATTTAGGCAATCTGCTGAGATAATTCCCTAGTGTGTGGCCTCTGTTCATGCTATAGCTTCTTAGTGTCACAGGTGAGAACTGAGTGCTACGTGGACACCAAAGGTGGATGGGCAGCCCTGAGAAGGGCTTGTTAAGCCCTTCCAGCACAGGTGCTAGTTCTCCTTGAGTACTCTTATACTTAAAGAATTGCATTTTATGACAGGAAAGAAGGTTAGCACTCCCCTTGCTAAAGATGGAAGATGTCTTAGTGACCTTTACAAACACATATGGTTAAGGCATTGCCACCTACTCTATGGCATCTAACCAAGGAGAATTGGTTCAACTGATTGTGGAATCATAAAGATTAGTGGAGTTTAGGTGACCACATAGTAGTCCTAACATCAGATAGTTGGCAGGTTTCTAAAGGAACCATAGGATTAGAGATTTAGATCTAGAAGGGACTTTGTAGAGCAGATATTTCAACCCTCACATATTACAGAAGAGGAACCTAAGGCCCAAAGAGGGCAAGGGATTTTGCTCAGAGTCACATAGGTAATAGAGCTACTCTCAAAACCATCTTCTGAAACCAAATCTAGCACCTTCTGTATCAAAACAGCCTCCTAACATACTATTAAGAATTGAATGAATGAATAAAAATCATTTATTGAGCATTTAGAAAGTACAAATATTTATATAACACCTTGGACACCCAGGTCGAAGGTTTTCCATTCCTGCTTTAGAGCATGATGCCACATTAGCAATGAATCGCCTAGACATATCACCTTCCTTCCTTTGCTTTCCAATTAGCTCATTCAGTCAGGATTTCTGATTTTAATGACAGCTCTCATTTCCTATCATCAATGACCATCAGTGCATAAAGAGTTTCCTTACACTAACCAGCAGTTGACTTTGGCCTTCTTGAGAATAAGTACAGCAACCACATTTCTCCTTTGAGATGTGTGTAAAGGTCCACTACCCTTTCTGGGGTAATGCCATTTTATAACACGGTTCCGCCAAATCCAGAATAATCTCATCACTTACAAATTGTAAGCCATTTGTAAAGCCCCATGATTTATGCAATTTTCCCATGGAGTGGGACATTAGGAACTCAGCCACATTTCATTATCCATTTGAATAACTTTTTCAATTTAGAGCTTGCTGCCTAACCATGAGTGCTAAATTATGACTAGATTCTCTCTCTGCCTAGTGGGAGCACTAAATAGATAAATAAAAATCATTGCAGAATAATTGTAGGTGCTGTGGGCTAAAAGCCAAACCAGGCTCATATGAGCTTCCTAGCCTTTTATGTCTAGTCTCTTTTAAGCCATCATAATAAAGTATTCAATTATAATATTTTCTGTTTGTGCACAGTGGAGGTATGTATATAATGATACTGGGACATTAGTCAATCAATTCAGTGTATGCATTTTGAAATCAAAAGAAAAGATTTAATTGGGAGTTGAGATATTTCCAGTTATCCCCTATATCTGGATTTATAAATGAATGATTTGGTCAAATTCTAACATTAAAATTTTTTTAACCTTTTCCTAACTTCTCTTTTAAGAGCCTAAGCAAGAGATAATTGTAGGTGATACAGTAGGAGAACAACAGGAATATGGGACGGTGGGATTCAGTATAAGGCAATATGATTCTGAATGAGAGACAGTGTGTTATCATGTGGTTAGAAATCTGGACATGGAACCCAAAAGATCCAGAGTTCAAATCCTACTTCTTCTATCCCTTATTTGATGTGTGAGTAATCATGACCAAATCACCTGCCCTATCTGAGCCTCAGTTTTCTCATCTGAAAAATGAGGTGATTAAGACCTTTATTATTCATCTTACAGAGCTTAAACAAGATAATGTATGTAAAATGGTTTTTCAAAATTTAAAGTGCTATATAAATACCAGCAGTTATTTTTGCCTTGAGTAGAGTACATCCATTTTAGAATTGAAAAATCTCATAATTGAATGAGTTCTCAAAGGCCATCTACTCAAATTTGTTCCTTTGCAGAAATCTCCTCTACTATATCCCTGACAAGTGGCTATCCAGATTCTGCTAGAAGATCTCTGTGTAAAAGGAATCCACTACCTTCTAAAGTAGCTCAATTCTCTTTTGGATAGTTCTGTTAGGAAGTGTTTTTTTTCCTAAATACTAACACTGCCTCTCTGCAACTTGTGCTCATGGGGACCAAATAAGAAAAGAATAATGTACATTTCACATAAACAGTACTGTATTACTAGATCCTCCTAAATTTTTTATTCCCAAGTTTCAATGTTTCCATTTCCTTCCATTGATTATCTTATAGTATGATTTCCAGTCTCCTCACGATCCTGAGTGCCTAACTATATATTCCAATTTGCCAATACCTTACTAAAATATAGTTTCCATTTTGGAACATGATATTCTAAATGTAGTCTAGTCTGTTGAGAACTAATAGAAATCTTGTTCTCTCATCTAGTGTTAGCTCTTTCTCCTAGCCATGTTTTGCCTGCAAATTTGATGAGCAAGGCATCTATAACTTCATTCAAGGCATTGGTAAAAATGCTAGATAGCACAGGGCCAAGAATTTATCCCTAGGGAATTCCATCAGAAATATTCCTTCAGCTAACAATGACTCATTAATGACTACCCCTGGATCTAGTCATTCAACTAGTTGCAAATACACCTAGCTATAATATAATCTATTCCACAGCCTTCTATCTTGTTCAAAATAATGACATGGGCTGCTGACTCAGATCCCAGGGTGAAGGCTGCATCTGAGACAGAACACCTTGATAACAGGGCAGGAAGCACAGCTCCCTTCAGTCTCCATACCTTCATCTACACCAGTAATTCCCAAAGTGGTTGCCAATGCCCCCTGGTGGGTGCTGCAGCAATCCAGTGGGGCAGTGATGGCCACAGGTGCATTTATCTTTCCTATTAATTGCTATTAAAATTTTTAAAAATTAATTTCCAGGGGGCTAAGTAATATTTTTTTCTGGAAAGGGGGCGGTAGGTCAAAAAAATTTGGGAACCACACCTTTAACTTCTGCTGCCAGCTGGGGAAGATCTGATCTCAGGGTTCATTAATACTCCATCAACCTAATCAAGCAGAGCAGAGAAGAAGCCCCTTCAGGACAGACTAGCCCAAACCCACAGATCCAGCAAATAATCAGAGGAGCAAGATTACAGCAAATTACAGGGAGGGAAGAAGGAAAAATATGAGTAAACAACAGAAAAAGAAACAAGAAATTACAATCTACAGCTTCTATCCAGGTAATGAATAAGAGTAAATGGAACAGAGGACAACCAAGGAACACCAAGCAAAAACACAGACACTCCAGCAAATTGGACACAGGCTTTGGAACAACTCAAAATACAATGCAAAAAACAATTAAGAGGCACTGAAGACAATTGGGAAAAGAATTTAAAAAGCAAAATAAGTCATCTCGAAATGAAGGCACATGAACTAAAAGAAGAAAACAGTGTCTTGAAAGCCAGAATTGAACAGCTTGAAAACAAGGCAAAGAAGGTGAAAGATGATCTTCAAAGAAAATCAGACTAGAAGGTGAAGGATGACCAAAAAGCCAGAAATGAAATTCAGTCTTTAAAAATTAGAATCCAACAACTAGGAGCAAATGACTTCACAATGCAGCAGGAATCTATAAAACAAAATCAAAAGAATGAAAAAATAACAAAAATGTGAAACACATCATTGACAAAACCACAGACCTTGAAAACAGACCCAGGAGAGACAATTTAAGAATTATTGGACTACCAGAAAAAACAAACAACCAAAAAAAATCACGTGCCCAAAGGCAATAAGAAATATTATTCTCGAAACACTAAATTAAAGACTTCCAAGCATTCATAAGAAATAACGGATTTAAATAGAAAATGTGATGCCCACACCCAGAACTCAAGAGAATCACCAAAAGGTAATTAAGTAAGGAGAGAGGGACTTTTTTTAAGGGACCCAATAAGTTCAAATGATTTATATTCATATAAGAAAAGATAATATTGGTAACTTAAAAATTGTTATTATCATCAGGGTAGCTAGAAGAAATATGCTTAGAGGGTACAGTGACAAACTGTACAGGATGAAATGTCAAAAATATATTAAAAAGTAGGGGTAAAAAAGAGGTTAATACTAAGATAAATGGGTAAAGAGATAAAATGGGGGCAATATATATTGCATAACATTGGGCACATGATTTTTTTTGGTTGGTTTTTGGGGGCATATGATAAAACAAAACCTATCAGTTATTTTATTTGACAACTTATGTGATGTTTTTCTAATTCATTGTAATTTGTTGACACGTCCCCCCACAACCATGTGCATCCTTCCCTTTCCATTGCCTATTTGGTACTAATCAATTTGATTACTCAGAAATTGTATTTACTATGACATCCTGGTTTTATGAAAAGCCCAGGGTTTTTATGACCATTGTCTCTGTTTTCAGGGATCCCTGTCTTCAAGAAACATCCTTACTGACCCAGGTCCCAGACTTAACCTCTTTTTCCAAATATCCATATAAGCACATCGCATTCTGTAGTTCAGTGGAAGTTCCAGGACTAAGGTTCTGTGCATCTTTCCAGATTAATCTTTCTACCTCAATTAAAGACCCCTATTTTAACTACTTTGATGGTTCAGTGTGTTTTTTTTTCAGGATGACAACTATATATAACATTTACCCATATGTTAAAAGAGTGCTAAGAATTCCGTTTAGAGTGCCAAAGGTTAAATTTGCTTTTGTGATGGTAAATACTTGACTATTTCCCATTCTCACCAGTTTGGAAATGGAAAGGTGAACATAGGATAGGTAGAAATGTTGCATTTTGATCTTTGAGTCCAAGTCAAGCATTTCTCTCTAGTAGTCAAAGCTGCTAACTGTGGACTTTTCTGTGCTTTTATAGCCTGTTCCCTGATCAGCAGAATTGATCTTTTAATAGTGCCATTCTCAAAATCTATATAGCTTAGATGAACATTCCAAAGCTTGTTTCTTATTAATGTTGCTATTAATCACACAATATCAACTCTTTATAGATGCTGGGGAAGATAAACATTTTATGTGAGACATAAACAATTCTTATCCTCATGCTTGTATTTCTAGCCCTATCACTTAGCACAGTGCCAGGCACACAGCCTGGCATAGCACGAAGTATTTTGTTAATGTTTGTTGCCCTTGCTACCTACCATATTCCAGACACTGTGTTATGTGTATATATACTTGTAGGTTTGTATATTATATATATGTTATGTATGTGTGTGTATGTATATATGTATATATATACATATATATATACATATTGCATGGCAATATAATGGAAGGTTGGAAAGATGCTTCTAGGTAGTATAAAGAATTTTTTCCTTCTTGTGGGAAATATGGCTTAATGTGGTTAATAATGCCATATATGGTATCATGAAACAATAATAAAACCACAGGAAAGATAGTTATGGGTGTCACTTCTAGGTCATAGAAAGCCCTAAAGTCCTGATTTCCCTTCTGCCTTCCAACATGTCCTGGGATGCTGGAGAAATGTACCAGGATGCTGAGGAAATGTACCAGGGCATACTGGGTCTCAATGAAGGATATATTGTAAGATAATTGACGGTTATTTCCCAAGAAGAGTATAATAAGATTAATCATTTCTATTTTATACTATGATTATTATTACTATTTATTCTATTATGATAAGTAATTTATGATTTTGAACTCATTTATTCAATCAACTGATAACTGGGACTATTAATATTAAACTAACAATTACAACTTAATAACTTATCAACTATCAATTATAACGTATCAGATTTTATGCTTAAATCAATCACCATAATTCTTATAAAATCAGGTTAATAGAACTATCCCTTTCAGAAGACATAAAGATTTTAAAAAGTAAATTATATTGAAAGCATAAATACTATGAAATGTAATATCTCATGATATTTTGGGGTTGTTATCTTCTATTACTCTTTAATATTTCATATATTTGGGTTTTGAACCTCTAATATGTTTTTCAACTCCTTAAGGGTAAAGATAACATCATGTATTTCTCTGCATCCCTTACACTAATAAGGTGGGCATAGTATTTTCTACACATTAAACAGTCAGTAAATACTTGTTGATTGATGAGGAAAAGCATTAAAAATTGTTTATCTACAGCATAATATAGAAAGCGAGCATTGAGTTTGAACCCCAGTGCTGAGGCTTACTAGCTCTTTGACCTCAGTCAAGTCATTTTATTTTTCTTATTTTTAAAAACAGAATAATGATGCTTAAATTACCTACTTCAGAGTATTGATATAAGGAAAAGGTTTTGTAAATTTTATAGAATCATATATATGTGAGCTGTTCTATTGTATGCCAACCATTAATGAGTAAGAAGTGGAAATAAAACTATTGCACTTACCAAAAAAAAAAAAAAGAATAACATGGGAGATTTTGCAAATGCTCTCCAAGAATGCACATTCTATTAAATTCAAGAATATTTCGTTCATTGGCGGTGTCCAAAACTAGGTAGCTAGATAGAGTGTTGGGCCTTGAGTCAGGAAGATATATATCTTTATGAGTTCAAATCTGGCCTCACACACTAGCTGTGTGAACTTAGGCAAGTCTCTGAATCCTATTTACCCCATTTCTCCATCTGTAAAGTAAGCTGGAAAAAGAAATGACAAACCACTTCAGTAACTTTGCCCCCCAAAATCCAAAAGGATCCATAAAGAGTTGAACACAACTGAAAATGGCTCAACAACTATGTCCAAAGCACCATACTAGATTACAGAAATACAAACATTTTTTAAAATGCAGTACCTGCTTTCAAGAAGCATGCATTCTACTAAATTTTACATAATATTTAGAAAATATATACATAGATAAGGGTCTCAGTTTCTTCCTCTGAAACATGAAGGAGTTAGACTAGATGATCTCTAAAGCCTCTATTGGTTCTAGATCTATGATCCTGTATATGCTGGAATGGACTGAGTGAGTTCCTGTAAAGATCCGGACACCTTCTGCCAACATAATCTCTCTTCAACCCTCTGGAACCTATAAAAGACTAGTTAAATTCATAGAGTGACGAGTAAGGTTAAGGAATGTTTTTCATTTTTGTGACTGGAAATCCAAGGTATTCAAGGGATGTTTCCTAAACGATGTCAATGTTGAATTCTGCTGCTGGCTCCACCATTAACCTGCTGCTTCATATCATCTCTCTTTACTCAAGTTGAATCTTTCCCTTTCAGCATTGTCATAGAGACCCTGAGATGGCTGTTTTTTAATTCATTCTGAGATCCCATGGAAAATAGCTGTCTGAATAGCTAGTAAGTCAGATGTATTGAGCTCCTATCTCCAGAGAAAAATCCAGAGCAAAATTGTGAAATGAATGGTTTGTCTTTGGTCCTTTTCCATTCAGCACTTATTTCCTTAGTCCTTTGCCAAGCACCCAGCACCCTTCTACAGTCTCCATGACTACTCAGAACCTCCTGCTGTATCACTATTCTTTCTTTTGGGTCTGACCTGCTACCATCACCTTTTCCCCCATTATACCAACTTCTTTTTACTATATTCCATTCCCATTGGATCCCTGCTAAAATACTGACAGACCAATGTAATAAATTAACTAGCAACAAGGTGAAAAAGGCTTCAAGATAATCTAAAGAATATTTACCAGGCCCTTCAATCCAAGGAATGACTAATATGAACATTTCAAGGGGAAAATCAGAGATGAAAAAATGGTATTTGGGTTCGGAGTTGTTGTTATTTTGTATTTTGTCAAAGCATTTGACAAAGTCTTTCATATCTTTTTTGGATAAGGTGGGAAGGATGTGGTCTTGGATGATAGTCAAGCAAAGCAAACTTAGAATTGATTCAGTTCCTAGAAACAAAGGATAATGATTAGTGGATTGATACTAACCTGAAGGAAAATTGGTGATAGACTACCCCGGGGTACTCTCTTTGGCTGTGTTCTATTAACACTTATCTATGATGTGAATGAAAGCATAGATGGCATATTTATCAAATTTTCATTTGACATAAAACTGGGAGGGATAGTTAACATGTTATCCAGAATTATCAAGATACACAAATGTCTCAACAGACTTGGACAACAGGAAAATTCAAATGAGATTAAATTTAAGAGGGGCAAATATAAAATCCTGTATTTTAAGTTCACAAACTAAAACTTCATAAGCATCTAGTAACTTGGTTAATTAAGTCATGTGAAAAAAAACCGGATGATTTTAGTGGACAGTAATCTAAATATACATTTAAGATAAAACTTATTAGCCAAAAAAAAGCCAAAACACTTTTAGGTTACATTAACAGAAAAATGTTCAGAATCAAAGAGATCATACTTCAATTATCCTCTGCCTTACACTATCTCTGAAGTATTGTGCTTAATTCTGGGCATCACATTTTAGAGAAGACATTGAAAAGTTGGAGCATGTTCAGGGAGAGTGACTCAAAAGCATATCATAGAAGGGCCAATGGAAATAACTAGGATTATTATTATTATTTTAAAAACCTTTACCTTCCATCTTAAAATCAATACTGTGTATTAGTTCTAAGGCAGAAGAGAGGCAAGGGCTAGGTAATGGGAGTCAAGTGATTTGCTCAGGGTCACACAGCTAGGAAATGTTTGAGGTCACATTTGAACCCAGGACCTCCTGCCTCTGGGCCTGACTCTCAATCCACTGAGCCACCCAGCTGCCCCCAATAACGAGGATTATTTAGCCTAGAGCAGTGATGGGCAAACTACGGCCCATGGGCCAGATGCTGCCCCCTGAAAGGTTTTATCCGGTCGTGGACATTATTACTAACCTGACAAATACAACGAGTAAGATACAATACAATGAAACTTCGAAAGAGTTGCCTTAGAAACAGACTGACTTGACAGATGAGCATTTCCTTTCCTTTGGCCCCCCTCTTTAAAAAGTTTGCCCATCACTGTTCTAGAGAATAAAGAGTTAAGGAAGCTATGATAGTTATCATCAGGTATCTGAAGGGCTTTCATATAGAAGATATATTAATTTGCTTTACTTGGCTCCAGATAGCAGAACTGAGAGTGGCAGAAGTTGAAGGGAGACTATTTCGAGATTGATGTAATGAAAACCTTTACAATAATGGAATAGACTACCAGAGGAGTTAGTGAACTCCTCATTCCGGGAAGTCCTCAAGTAGAAGTCTAAGGATAGCTTGACCAGAGTGTTGGAGAGATGGTAACTACTCAAGGATGAATAAGACAAAAAGGTCTTTGAGGTTTCTTTCATTTCTAAAATTCTATGACTTGATTCAGCAGTCCTACTGAATGATCATGTATCTTTGGAATAATATTCCTGAAGTTCAGCAACATATTCAACCATTGTTTAAGAAAACAGTTTAATTTACTGAGGAAACAAATAAAGTGCATTTTAGAAAGATTTTCAGCAAGCATTAAAACAGTAGCAAAATAGTAACCTAACTCTCAGTTATCCAGAAAATTGGATTGTTTTGAATTGCTCATTCTCTGGGCACTGTAGTGAATCAAGATTTTGCTATAGCTGGAAGAAATACATTTTTTCAAAATCAGCTTTGTCTTGGCTTCCTATTGTTTCTTTTCATTTTAATTCCCTTCTGGCATATTTCTTGAGATAATTCTCCTCATTGATTTTTGGAGTCTTTTCCCTTAAAGGCAATTTTTTCTGCATAAATTTTGAAATTGTACAAAGCACATTTTTTCTAATTTGATTTATGTCTTTTTGTTATCTCATCCTTTTCTTCCTGAATTCTCTCATTTATATTTATATCTTTTTCATTGATTTTCTTTTGCTAAAAACATGTTTACTCTCTTCCTTTCTCTGCTCTTTGTTTATTTCTCCCCTTCACAATATTTTTCTTTCTTTCCTTCCTCACTTCCTTAATTTTTGCCCTTATTTTCTCCATCCTAACTTTTGATAATCTTGTTTCATTATCTTCTTGTTTGACCTCTTCCCCCAATCAATCAGTCAATCAATAAATACACACACGGCATTTCAATAAGATGTATACAGAGTGTGGATACTGATAATATATTCATAAGTGTAGCTAGAAATGTCATCAGTTATATTTTATGTGACAAGTTGGTGTTAGTGATATGTCATACACTAATAATTCAAAAGTCTCATGATTTCATCCATATTGAATCCTCTCACAGATACAGTATACAACCCCTCCATCTTTAGTAGACAGGTCTTTGACTTGCTATGTGTACCAAAATTCATTACCTGAAGGCCAGCTATTTGACAACAGCCATCTCTTCACTTCGCTTGTCTGGCCCTTAGACAAAAGACTTGTGCTCCAAATGCTGGTATCATACTCAGTCTTGGCAACTTAGTAGATAGACTCTACTAGGGTAAAATGTTTGGTAAAAATTGACTCAGTCTTTAAGAATTCTGTCTTACCTCCAAACTTTAGTGATGATCACATTAATTGCAATATGGATTTTTAAAAAAATACATATTCAACTTACTTCACTAACATCAGTATTTAGCATGGTAAATTAATCTAAAAGTGCCACTGGGAATCCAAAAATGTTAGTAAGTGCAGAGACCTTGTTTACTAATTTTTCAATTTCTACCATAAAAAAAAAAGATTTAGGGTATCCTATGTGTTTAGGTGGCAAATAGACAAAGCTTTACTTGGTGTTATGGAGACTTGTTTTTAAATCCAACCTTAAATAAAACTCTACTAGTTATGTGACCCCAGGCATGTCATTTAACCTCTGTCTGCCTCCATTTCCTTATCTGTAAAATGGGGATAATAATAGCACCTACCACACTAAACGATAACTCTAGTCCAACTATCAATTATTTGGAATTAGGTCTTGATCAATGATACAAGTAAAACCCAGTGGAATTGTGCATTGGCTAAGGAAGGTTAGGGGGTTTAGAGGAGAGAGAAAGAACATGAAACATGTAACTAGGGGAAAATATTCAAAATAAAATTTTTTTAAAAGCAAAAAAAAAAATAATAGCACCTACCTCCCAGGATTGTTGTAAGGATAAAAATGAAACATTTGTGAAATACTTAGAAAATCTTAAAGTACTACATAAATTCTAGTTGTTACTATTCAAAAGTAAGACAGGAAAGAAACTAAACAAGTCATCTAAAGAAAAGTTTTCAAATTATGTACAGTGATCATTAAACTGACATAAGGATTCATGCATATTCTGTATTGAGTTAGAAAAACACATACCAATATTCTCTGTGTTCTACTATTTTTTATTTATTTTGTTAAATATTTTTCAGTTATATTATAATCTGGTGCTAGAAGCCCTCCAAAGTGTACTCCTGTTTGGCATCTCTGATCTAAAGGAAGCCAGAGCAATACATAGGAAAAGGAATTGCTTTCTCTCATTTTAAATGTTTGTTACAGAGATGATTTACTGGGGATAGGGGTGACATGTTTTAAATAGCTGTAATATAAAAACAAAGAGCACCAATCGGAATTTTTAAAAAAGGAAAGAAAAAGCCAAAAGTTTGGATCTAAATTATCTAGAGCAAGAATCTTTACTTTTGGTGTGTGTCCAGGACCTCTCAGACAATATATGTATGCCTATAGATGTACCCCTTTGCAGAATAAAATTTTCAAAGGCATAAAATGAAGTACACAGGATTATAAAGGATCACAATTATGATCAAATGGTCTTTTTTTTTTAAGTTCACAGATCCCATCTTTAGAACTTCTGATGTAGAGAAAGGGCAGTGTAGTGAAAAGAGGACCAGACTAGCATTCAAAAAACATAGGTTCAAGTCATGCTTTAGGCAGTAATTGGATGGCCTTGGGTAAATACTCCAACTTTTTTAGGTTTTCTATAAAACAACAATTATAACAATAATGATACTTTCATCACAGAATTTTTGTGAACATTGAGTAAAATTCTGTTTGTAAAGAACTTCACAAACCTTCAAGTACTAAGCACATTTCATCTATAATTATTTGCTCTCCAAAAATCTCTTTTGACTTTAAATCCCATTATCCCAAATAATAGAATAGATGTTACAAGACACATAGAATAGGCTAATTACTACAAATTAGCTCCAAGTTCTCTAGAAGCTAAGTTTTAAAAAAAAAGCACTTTGGTTTACACAGTTTTCATTTTCTGAGAAAAGCCAATATGGAAACTAATATCAGGAGATGATTTCTTTTCTAGAATTAAGCTCCAACAAAAATTTATCTTGTGGGGACTCCTAAGGAACTCACTGGATTGCGAGCCAGGTCTAGAGACGGGAGGCCCTAGATTTAAATGTGGTCTCAAACACTTCTAGCCATGTGACCCTGGGAAAGTCACTTAACCCCCATTGGCTAGCCCTTACTGCTCTTCTGCCTTGGAAACAATACACAGTATTGATTCTAAGATGAAAGGTACGGGTTTTTTTTAAAAAAAGAATTTATCGTATATACTCTCTTATAAGACACATTCAGAGCACAATTAACCATATTTTCAGCCATACTTTTAAGAAGATGCAGAAATGCTATTCAGATAGACTAGAGATATGAATTCATAATAGCATCATTGGTCCATAAAATCACTTCAGGATTATTTGATGAGTCTTAGTGAGATGGTACAGTGTGGTCCACAATCACGTCAATCTTCCACTAAGGAGAAAATATCCTGAAAGATGGTTAGGGCAAAGGGAAACGAGAAATATCCATATTGTTCTCTTCATCTCAGTCTTAGTCTTATACCTATGACATACTTTGCATACATTAGAAATCCATCATCTTTGTTATCACTTGGGTTTACTCAGGATTTTTCACTTCATTCTCTAATGATGCAGCCACAAAAAATGCTTAAATGCCCCTGGATGAGCATTTTGAACATTCACATATTTAAGTATGAGCCAGAATACTTTAACAGCATAATCCAAATTAAATATATATGTGCATATATATACATATATATATATGCATATATATATATGTCACTTACTAGAGCCCATGCAACACAGGGATTATCATTGGAATATGCAAATTGTTACTGAGGAAAGACAGAATACTTAAGGCAGTTCCTGGAACTGATTGGCATATGTGTGTCCCTATGCACTATCAGGAGACATTGGAAATTCACTTAGAGCTATTGCCAGTTTCTCCATAATCAATTCCATTGAAACATCACCAGGAAGAGGTGATGTAGTCTACCTGTCTAACACAATAGTGCTCCAGGAAGACACTTTAGAGTGAGAGAGAAGTATGTAGCAGTGAGAAGTACATCATTTATGTAGCTTACATAGACTTGCCACTGTCATGCAAATCTAAAGAGCTTTGAACAAATTCCTCAGAAGAATAGTTCATTTCTTGAAAAAGCTGTGAAATGCCATAGCTACCAAGAAAGGGGCTCAGTAGAGAACTGCTGGGAGTTGTCCTCTGGACAGTGTCAAGATAGAAAGGGTGAGTCGTTGAATTTCTTGTACTTGAGATGCTAGGAGACCCTGGGGCTTCAGGAGCAATCACCCAACCTGAGCACCCAGTCCTGAAAAGATTCTCCTACTGGAAGTATCTTGCCTGACCGTTACATTGAGGATAAGTGATGTGTTATATCAATTTTTTCATGTATATGAAGATAAGTGTTATCCTGGTAGGTGAAAGATCAGCGATACTTAACAATAGAACTAAAGTTCTAGAATTCTAGAAGGAAGAATGAGCCAACAATAGAAACATTGTATTATCTAGTTCTTAGCTTCCCAATAAGGTCTCAAAAAGTGAGTTTCAAGTTAATATATTTTATTGAAATGCCTTTTTTTTTACTGAGTCTCTACTACATTCTGGTTCAGGTCCTTCCCCTTACAAGTTTCTGATCACCTAATAGATATGCTTTAAAAAATTTCCCCCTCTTTTCCAATCCTCTTTCATTTCTATTCCTGGAATTATTCCATCTCATAGGACCATGGCTCATAGGCATGGTCAGACTAATATAAAGATTAATAAGCCCATTTTCCAAGGATTTATCTTATTAGACAACTTCCACTCTTGTGGGTCAAAAAAGAAAACAGCAATGACCTACAGCCTCTAAAGACTTTGCCTAGTATGTCTGTGTTTCCAGGAGAATTTTCCTAGTTTTCAGAGTAGAGTTTATTAAAAACTGATTTTCAGACTCCAATCATTTTTGCCTTCATCCTTCTTTAACTAGAAACTGCTTTATATCCTTGGAACAATACTAATCATTAGAAATTTAGAATATGGTGGGGCTCTGACTTGACCCTTATCTGAAGCCTCATTATAAAAAGATCACATTTAAAGATTAGTATCCAGGTTGGGACCAAGAACAACTTGCAATGAATGTATATGGGTAGGTGACACATAAACACATCCTTTTTCCCTCTTCCCCTAAATATAATATAGAAAATAATACATTATTTAATTTAGATAATACTTTATTACTTGGAATTTCACATATATTATTTAATTTGATTTTTTAAAAATATCATTAAGACATATTGGGTAGACACTCTCATTATCATTTGACAGGATGTGTCCCAAAAAGAGGAGGAAAGCGTTTCTTCTTCCTGGGCCTTAGTTTTAGATTTGAAGCTGATGATCTCTAAGATCTTAGCTCTAAAATGTTGTACATTTCCCAAGGTCGTACAGTCAGTTAAGGGCTGAGTCTGGGATAGAATGCTAATGTCTTGACTTATAAGTCTTATTCACTTATTGCTAGATCACATTGTGCAAGTGAATAATAAATTGATAAACCAAGTGACAAATGGAGGGAGTGGTAGAGATTACTTTATAACCTCAAAGACCCATGAGTATAAACCTTAAAACCATAAATCACAATCTCTAGGTAAGTTTCTATGGCTGAAAAATTCATCACTCTAAAGCTAATCTTCTAATGATGATCCCCTCTTCACTTAGCTATTCCAATTCTCAGGTCCAAAATATATAGTTCATTGTCAATCCCATGTTCAAAGCTTTTCTACCTGAACAGGATCTGCTTGTGATGCATTGGCAATATCATCATTATAAGAATTTCTGTAGTGCTTTTAAGACAGGTTAAGTGATATAGTGGATAGAGTAGTGGGCCTGGAGTCAGGAGGACCTGAATTCAAATCCAGCCTTATATACAAGTTATGTGACCCTGGACATGTCATTTTCCCTGATTTCCTCAGTTTCTCCATCTGTAAAATGAACTGGAGAAGGAAATGGCAATATACTCCAGTATCTTTGTCAAAATAGAAGAACCTCAAATAGGGTTATGAAGAGTCAGATTTATAAAAATATTTTACATATATTATCTCACTAATTGTCTACAAAAAACCTTGTGAGGTATCTATATCTTCATTAAACATATACAGAAACTGAGGCTGAGTGATATGAAGTGGTTTTTCAGTGGTCACTCAGCTATTAAGTAAGGCAGAATTTGAACTCAAATCTTCCTGAATCCAAATCTAGTACTCTCTTCCCTATGCCACCTAACTGCCTCTAACACACACACAAATGCCCATGCCCATAAACCCATGCCTAATGCAAACAGCAATAAAACAGAGAAAAACATTTTCTTCTTTTCCACAAACTAATATGAATACATGTTATATGTTGTTTCCCCCAGTGGAATTCAAATTCTTTGAGGAAGAGACTTTATCTTTGTATCTCTTGCAACTAATGGTACCTGATACAGAGAAGATACTTAAATGTTTGTTGACTAATTGATTAAAAGAGTAATTAGGTTACTCATGCCATCCTCCATACCTAGAATGAATTTCCCCATCACCCTATCTCCACCTATTGATGCCTCTCCCTTCCACTTTAATTAAGACCCAACTCAGGTGACATTTCCTCTTTGAAACATTTCCTAAACCTTAGCTGAAAGTGATCTCTCCCTCTTCAAATTTCTCTTAACTCTTTGGACTACTCTTTTGTCATTCTCATCCATGCTTTTTATCATAGTTATTTTTGTACATGTCTTTTCTTGCCTATTAAATTGTAAGGTCCTTGAGAACAAGTCCTATGTTATTTTTATCTTTGTGGCCATGCAGATAGAGGGCCAGCAGAGTCAGTCTCATTTTTGTTTTTTCCATTTACATAATTGTTATTGTATATAATTATTTTCCTAATTCCTAAATTAATTTTCTCATCTTTATCAGTTCATGTTTTCTCATACTTTCTCAGATTCTTCATTTGTCATTTTCAATGACAGCATTATTTTATTACTTTCCTATACCAAGATATTATATAGAGTTCACCAAATGGTTGACTTCTACTATATTTCCTGTTCTCTGCTATTCTGCTATGAATATTTTTATATAGCTTTTTTCTATCTATAATTTTAAGGGTACATAGTGTGGGGTGTATAAGAAGTGGGGTATCTAAGTCAAAGGCTATGGACATTTTCATAACTTAGCATAATTTCAAATTGTTTTTCAGAACAGTTAGACTAATTCACAACTCCACCAACAGAGTATTAGTGTGCCTGTCTTGAACAAGGTAGTTCTAGTCATTCAATATACATTTATTAAGTGCTTATGATTACCAGGTACTGTGCTAAATGTCGAAGATTTGAAAAGAAGCTAAATGAAGTTTCTGGCCTCAAGGAGTTTACAATCTAATGGGAGGAACAATGTGCAAACAAATATATATCAATATCGATATTAATATCAATATAGATATAGATATAAATATAGATGTATAAAGCAGGATATAGTATGTATCATCCATGATTCTGTGAGGGGTTTAAGCTGCATCACAGAAGGGCAGTTGGAGACCTGGGGGCCACTATGAAATTCTGTGATGCAGCTTGAACCCCTCAGAATCATGGATGATACAAGTATAACTAATATGTAATTAACAGGTGTTAGAACTAAGTGGGGTAGAGAAGACTTCCAGTAAAGATGAGATTTTAATTGGTACTTAAAGAAAGCAGGAAGAGAAGAAGAGAGATAACATTTCAGGCTGGGGAACAGCCAAAGGAAATGCCTAAAGCCGAGAGATGTGCCTTATTCATGGCACATCCAGGAGACAAGTGTATGTGTCGGGGAGTAAGATGTAAGAAGACTGGAAAGGTAGGAGGGAGGTAGACTACAATGGACTTTGCATGTCAAACAGAATATTTTGTATTTGCTCCTGGAGGCAATAGGAAGCCATTAGACTTTGCTGAACAGGGGATGACATGATCAGACCTGACCTTTAGGAAAATCACCTTAGTGGCTGAATGGAGGATGGATTGGAGAGAGGAGAGATTTGAGACAGGCAGACCAACTATCTAACTATTGCATTAATCCAGGAATGAGGTGATGATGGTCTATATTAGAAGGGTGCAGTATCAGAGGAAAGAAGGGAAAATTTGAGAGGTGTTACAAAGGAGAAATTGACAAATCTTAGCAACAGACTGGATATGGGACAAGAGATAATGAAGAAAACCGGATGACTTCTAGTTTATAAGCCTTAGGGGCTGGCACAATGGTTTCCCTCTATAGTATGGGAAAGTTTTAAGGAGAAAGACAACGAGTTCTATTTGGGACATATTAGAATATCCATGAGACATCCAGTTTGAAATATCTAAAAGGCAGATGGAGATGTAAGATTGGAGGTCATCAAAGATTTTGGAGTAGGCAAGATAGATTTAAAAAACAACTGCATAGAGATGGTAATTAAGTACATGGGAGCTGATAAGAGGAAGTTGTATAGGAACAAAAGAGAAGACACTCTAGACCAGTGAGCTTGGTGTGTCAAAATTCACCAAAAAACCGAGCATAAGTCGGGTGGTGTGTCACTTACTGATTGATTGGTCATCAAGAATTGACTGTATAATCAGCACAATGTTGGATACAGTTTTGGAAGAGTAAGGATGTCTTGCCTTTAAGGAACTTATAATCATTTACTCTCTCAGAACTTTCAGCCAAATCATTAAGCAAAATTTGTGGTTTCCTGTAGTCCCCACTTATATTTGTTTTATATTCGATGCTCTATAAGCACTGATCACCCCATGTACTCATCCATACTGTCCTGTGGATTCCCAGAGATCTCTACTGGGTAATCAATTTGAGCTGAAAAAGAGCCCCCAGTGCTGACTCCCCTCCTTCAGTCTTATCCACATTTAACCTATTTGCATCTAGTTGGACAAGTGGAATAGTTTAGAAAGTGTGATATAATGTGAAGAACATTTAATTTAATATTTTAGGTCCCAAGTTTAGTTTCTGAATCTGCCAGCTGCTTTGTGATATTAAGCAAGATATCTCTCAAGTTCTCTGGATGAAGATGACCCTGATCATAGTTCCCCATACAGTTGACTTCTGGTACAAGGAAACTATTCAATGGAAGAATAATAATATTATTATTTATCCCAATTGTCTGTAATAGTGATTCTGTTCAAGTTGGAAAGATATGTGTCCAAACAAACCACAAAATCATATTTGCAAATGCAATGACCCAAGACAATTCTGAGGGATCTATGGTAAAGACACTACCCACATTCAGAGGAAGAACAGCAGGAGAGGAAACACAGAAGAAAATCAACTGCTTGAATACATGGGTTGATGAGGACATGATTGGGGATCGAAAGTACCACACCAATGCAACTATCAACAATTTGGAAATAGGTCTTGATTAATGACACATGTTAAAACCAGTGGAAATGCATATCAGCCAGGGGAGGGGAGAGGTCGGGGGTGAAGGGGAAAGTAAGAACATAAATCATGTAACCATGTTAACTTTTCTAAAATATAAATATTAATAAATGTTTAAAAATTTTTTAAAAATCATATTTGCAAGTCATCATTTGGTGTGGTCTTTGAGGACAGGAGCCATTTAGAGAGAGAGAGAGAGAGAGAGAGAGAGAGAGAGAGAGAGAGAGAGATTTGTATCTACCATAGTACCTTGCACTATGCTAAGTATGTACTAGTTATTTAAAATTATATTGAACATACATAGTCCTTTAAGGTTTGCAAAGCACTTTATCTATATGATTTTACTTGGTCTTCACAGACACTCTGGAAAGTAGGTTGTTCTTATTCCAATTTTTATAGGAAACTGAGACAGATATTGGTTATATCATTTGCTCAGGGTCACCCAACTATGAAGTGCTAGAGGCTAGATTCAAATTTTGTTTTTCCTGAATATATGACCAGCATTCTATCTACTGAGCCATCTAGCTGCCTCCTCATAAATATTGGTCGTCTAAATTACTAATATTGGAAAATTATATAGAATTCATATAAATCAGCTTATTGGCAGAAATGTCTAACCAGGTCCCATGACGAATGACTATGGCTTCACCAAAGTAGTAAAATCCTGCTAAGTCTCTGTCCTTCAGCAATTCAGCAGTCATTGACAGGCTGTGACTGCTTTAATGTGAATTATTCTGCTTTTCCTACTGCCAATATCCCTTCAGGAGACAGCTCCAGCTGTTGTAGACCTGCCCTCATCTTCTCAGACAGGATCAAACTAACATTTCCTAATTCAGTTATAACCAGAATGGGCAAATCCACCTAGACACAGTTATGGACAAACCAGTTAACTTATTTTAACAAACATTTATTTCATTCCCTCCTCTGTGTAAGGCATGGCGATAGACTCCAGGAAAGCAATGATAAGAAAAAAGAGAAAGCAGTTTGAGGCCTCATATGCTACTGGATTAACTAACGGAGGGGTAAGAGAAGGGGTCATATAAGCAGTTTTCTAAATAGTGTTCCTTTCCTAGGCATCAGGACTCAGAGAAGATGCTCTTATTCCCAGAAACATTTAGGCACAGTGTAAATCTCAAAAAACATCTTTGCATTTATCCACTCAAACAGTCAACAGCATTGACCTTGTGCCTGCTCTCTATAGAACATTGTGCTAAGCGTTTACCTTGAGGAGCCTGCCAGCTGCTTTCAGCACTCAGAGAGAAGGAATGAAAAATCTCTTATTAAATACTGTGCTAGCACCAGATTGTGTAGCAGGAGTCTAGAGACACAAATACAAAAGTTAAAAAGTCTCTGTCCACAAGGATCTTACATTCTAATTGAAGGAAGCACACAAGTGGGGAAGTAGTAGCTGAAAGACACTAGAGCATAGTATATGGGACCACAGAGGAGTAGACTGGCACATTTCTTCCAGGAACAAGGGAAAAGTTGATTGAGGGGGAATGGGATGAAAAAGTAGGCCACTCAGTAGCAAGGTAGTTGAAGAGCCTGCCAAGATAATGGTAGGGAGTAAGGAATAAAATGAACTGCATTTGGGGCCTTCCTGAAATAGTGGTCCAAAAGAGGCCATCAGAAATCAAGACAGAAAGGCGCCAGGGCAGAAGTTGTAAAGATCGAAGGAGTAAAATCTCCTGGGATTGGTCTCAGATCCAGGGAGTGATGCTGTTGAGCAAGAAGTAAGGATACAAGAAGCTCTGTATGAGAACTTATACAAGAGAAGCATATAAAGGAACCCATATGATTTATTATGGTTATATTGGACTATATGCAAGAGCTAAGAGGATGCTAAAATGATGAGAAGCAGAGAGAGCCTTCTAGAGGAAGCAAGCCATCAATAATGATTAATATACTATATTCATGAATACAACTTTGAGAAGTTGTATTGCATAATAGGAAGAGCATTGGATTGGGAGCCAAAAGACTTGAGTTTCAATCCTGGTTCTACCACTTAATTCATTTGTATGTCACTGGGCAAATTGCTTAACCTACCTTAGTCTATTCCATCATGAAATGAGAAAGTTGTGCTTACTGACGTCTGAGGTCCCCATCCAGATTGAAGTCAGTAACTCTATGAAACCAATCTATGAAATAAATACATGGAAGCTTTTTCTTTTCCATGCCCACTGAATGGCCTCCTCCTTACCTAAAGACACACACACACATACTGTGGGATCCATATTGCTGAGAGGGGTTCAAGCTGTAGCACAGAAATCCATAGTGCCCCCCCAGAACCCTAAGAGAGGGGGCAGTTAGAGGCAGTTGGAGTCCTGGTATAAAAAGGCAGGTCACCCTGCTTGCAGGGTTTGGGGTCTTGGATCCTAGTCCTGGTCCTGATCCTGTTCCTGACTCTTTGCTCTTGAACCTGAGCAGAGGGGCAATCTGTGTGGCTCTGAATTGAGCCATTTAGTCTCTGACAACCAAAGCTGTTTTACTTTTGTTAGACCTTCAACAATATCACAGTCTACCTTAGTTTAGCTATCTAGGCTTAGGAAGAAGAATATTTTGAGCATTAAAGTGGTAATCAGCCATTCAAGATACTTTTCCCCCTTGGCGGGGAGGGGCTGCTTTTGACATAGCTGTTTATATAGTCTTCCCTTACCTATCAATCCTAAGCCATTTTCCCCCTTTCCCATTCCCAGATATCATTAAACCCTTATCAACTAGGAACAGTGTCTGGATACAGATATTTTGGGGAAATACTCACAACCTCCATAAGCCAAGTTCCTCCTACTTGTGGCTCTGAAATTGATCCTAACCTCTGAGCCAGAGAATTGTTTCTAAGACTTCAAGCTTCACTTATTCTATCCTGTGGGGAAATAATTCAGAGAAAGATATCATAAGGAGTTTAGCCTTTCCCCACTTACCATCTTGGCCCAGAAGTTATCAAGCCAGATTGTCCACCATTACCAAACCGTTAACTGACTTCCAACTGCTTCCAACAGTGGGAGGGGGGAGTTGAAGGAACATTTCCACAAGCTCCAGCCCCTCACATTCAGTCAAGCCTGCCTGACACATACACACACACACAGATCATACCCTGAAACTATTATTTTGAACCCAGATTCAAGTACGAGCCCCAATTTTAGATTTAACTGTTACCTTTCCATCTATCTTCCTCTTCACCTTGCCTTAAAGCAATGAATTGACTTCCATATTAGTTTGGTTGGCTCAATGCATATTTTATTCCTCATCCTCTGGCTTTCTTCATAAAGTAGGAAAACTTGAGATTTCCTCAGAAGAGGGTTCCATGCCTGCCTCCCAATAAACCTGGATCATAAAGTATATATTTAACCAGGAGACATTTCAATATCATCTTTCTTGTTATTGTTTGTTTGTTTTTTTAAGCTTGAAGATTTCACATCAGGATCTTGATTTACTTACCATCTGCTTGGAAGTCTGTCATTGACAGGGATGATTTCTTACTCCCTCCCATTTGCTGGAGTTTGGCAGGGATCTAGTGAACTGAGTTGTGACCTTGAAAGCAAGGAGTACACAGTAACTCACAAGTGTCAATTAACCTCTTTAATTGGTTTAATTGACTGTCCCTAAATTAATCCAGCAGTCAGCAAATCCTGTAGATTTTTCAAGACTTTTTTGAAACCTACATTTCGAAAGGAATGGCCTCAGGTAGAGAATGCTAAGAAATATCTTCTTTACTGGTCTGTTCTTTAAGAATATTCCTTTGACCTGCAGTTCCTCTACTCTTGTTTCATTATGGATCAGAGAACACCTTCTTCTGGGATAGCTACAACTATCACCTATAGTCACCCAGGACCTTCCATATCCAAGCAATAAATCTTTAAAAGGCCAAAAGGTAGCTAGACACTATCTTCAGAATAAAATCTATTTCTATATCCTTATCTGG
Organism: Gracilinanus agilis; assembly: GCF_016433145.1. Taxonomy (NCBI): domain Eukaryota; kingdom Metazoa; phylum Chordata; class Mammalia; order Didelphimorphia; family Didelphidae; genus Gracilinanus; species Gracilinanus agilis. The sequence continues at coordinate 578,302,322 of NC_058131.1, forward strand.
TGATTTATCTGATTTAACTGGGTTGTTTGGATTACAAGCCGATATTTTCTTTCATCTTCCCTTCCCATTGCTTGATTATTCCATCCTACATTGCTGAAGTACTGTTTCTTAGACTTTTAATCTTACTCCTAACCACAGCTAATCACTCTGATTCCTCTCTTAATTTTCTGATTTCCAGATTTTCAATTTATTTCTGACTGCCAAACCCTATAAACCCAATGTCTCTCAGTTTGCTGCCCCTAAATCTTAATATCTGGACTGTTTTCTTCACATGTTGGTGCTTGCCTAATTAGTTCTGTCCCATTGATGTTTATGCCCAAGTATAACATTGCTTCTGACGGATACTACTTGTTTGACTATGGGCAAGTCAATTATTTTCAGTATCTCAGGCAATTGTATTTCCTAGGCAAGTCACTTAACCCTGTTTGCCTCAGTTTCCTTATCTGTAAAATGAGCTGAAGAAGGAAATATCAAACCACTCCAGTATTTTTACCAAGAAAATCCCAAAAAGGATCACAAAAAGTCAGACATGACTGAAAAATGACTATACAATACTTTTAGAGAATTTGATTACCTATGCTTATAGAGGGAGTTGCCTCCCCAGGAGTTCCCTATGCTAATGAAACCTTAGATCTAGTCCAAGTACAAAATCCAGGAAGAAGACTATAGGGTCTTTCTTAGTTATGGGTGTGCTAGAAGGGAAGACAATGAGGGGAGGGACTTTTTGAAAAGTCAGAAGAAAAGGAAATTGAATGTTTTAGCTGGAAATAATATGATCCCATAAAGCAAGGAAATGAAAGAAAAGGACTCCTATTCTAAGTAAGCAGGTACCCCCTTGGCATGTTATTTAACCTCCCTGAGTCTTCTCTCTCCTTTTAATAGCACCGGAAATGTTTCAAGGTACTTTGCCAAAGATGTTCAATAACTTAAAAATAGTCTGCATGCCAAGCTAATGCTTGAAAGCTTGGAGACTGGGGGCTGGCAGGGAACAGAGAGTTAGGGGTGGGGAGTAGGGAGTGGGGTGGAGAGAAGAGAAGGGAGGTTGGACACTTTGGCTTGGATTTAAAGAACGGAAGCCTGCCTGGTATTTCTGAGCAGGAAGCCACAGAAGGATAATGCTAAATGGCCACCCAGGGTGACATGTTTGGAGACTGCTGAGACAATCGGGACAGCATCAGATGGTCTCAGCTGGTGTCTGGGCGTGTGAGGGACAGACAGATCACAGAGATCCCAGCATTCCCACCAAGATTCTGGAGGTCTTGGCCAATTCTGGGGTTGGGGTGGAGGAATTTGTCCCAGAACTAAGAAAAGGGCTATCCAACTAGCAGTGGGATTAAAGCAGAACTGGCCAGCTGTGTATAGTGCCAGGGACAATCTTCTCCACACTCATTACTAGCTCTCTCTCTCTATGACTTCAGATTTCAAGCAGGTCATTATGGTTCCTCCCTGTAAGACAAACTCTCAATCTGACTGTACTGTTCCTGAGAAGAATAAAAGAGTTATGTGCACATACACTTTTAAAGCTACGTGAATCTTTCTACCACCCCTGGATGTCAGTAGTTTGGGGACATTATAGATAGGTGTCACTACCATTTTGTTTTGTTGTCCTGCTACAGAATGCAACAAAGAAGGATTTTCATGCTACATACCGGTATCTAAATCGTAGTGAGTGAAGTAGTCATGGGCATGTGGCAGAAGGATGTTGGTCCTTGAAGCTGAACTCCTTCAAATTAGAATCCTAGAATCATAGAATTGTACAATTTGTCTAACTCAAACCCCCTTTAAAGAATGAGAAACCGAAGCCAAAAGAGAGGAAATAATTGACCCAAGGTCAAAATGGTAAATGGGAAGTTGTAAGAAAAAGAATGCTCCTGATGGTAAGGGCTTTAGCATCTCCAAGTGGCTTCAATTAACCAGGCATTCAGAAGCAGCTTAAGTTGGGCCTTAGCAGTAGTATGGCAAAAACCATAGGCTAAGTACTAGGATCTGTGTTCTAGTCCCAGTTCTAACACTAGTCATTGACGTTTACTTAGATAAATCATTCAGCCTAGCCTCTCTTGGTCCTTGTATCCTCATTTGTCAAATTAAGATCATGACCATCCTTCCTGTCTCACCAAGTTATTGAAAGGTTAAAAGGAGATAATATGAAAATACTGCTTAAATAAAATAAGATTGTTACTGTTATTATTATTAATGTAGAGAATAATATTAATAACCACTGCTTTATGCAGTAAGATAATATAAGGGTTCTGTCATGCCATTTAATGCAGATACTCTTTCTGGCAATACAGATATCCATTCACAAACAGGAAGTCAGAGCACTTTAAAAATCAGGAAGTTTATAGGTCGGAAAGAAAAATGGTTGGGATTTTGTTCTTATCTTCTTGTCACTGTGAAAAGCATACCTGGCAATGTTTCCCAGTCATCTTCAAATTGACTTATTACAAACTTCTAAGACAAAGGACCTTAATTTGGGGTCCATGAACTTGCTATTTCTAAAAATATTTCGATTATAAAATTCAATATGATTCGTTTCCTTTGTAATCAACACATTTTATTTTTTGTGTTCAAAGACATTATTCTGATAAGATGTTCATTAGGTTTCACCAGACAACCAAGGGAGTCTATGATATGGCACACAAAAAAGTTAACAACCTGTATGTGAAGTCTCTCTGTCTTTTAGTTAATTCCAAATAATATTATAGTGATCTGAAAGAATTAATGACATTGCCTTGTCTCACAATAATTTGCCTTTTGAAAAGTGATAACCAAATTTGATACATTAGTAAAGTACTTAACTTAAATGGGATGTCCAGTCCCCATAGCTCTAAAACAAAATGGTGGCCAGTAAAAGTTTTTAAATTGGCATAACATTTCTATTTTTAAAAAGAAACATTTCAGTGAGAAGAACAGTACAGCACAGTCTTGTTATATAGATTACCTGAGTTTAAACCCTGTTTTTAGAACATGTTAACTGTATGACCAGCAAATTCTCAATGCAACCCTCCAGGACTTAGTTGCCAATCAGCATTGGGGGAGGTAGGTTTCACGCTGGAAGTTCTCTAAAACAATGAAATTATTGTTCTGTTCACACTCCTCCAAAATAAGAAACAATGCCTTATAGTTTTTTAAAGGCTGAGTCTCCTATCTTACAAAGAATTTGGAACATTTTACCCAAAAATATGAGATAAAAGGAAGCTTTCATCTTCAAATCAAGAAACCTGTTTTTTGAGTCTTGCCTCCAATATGTTATATCATCACTGTCAAAGCACTAAGCTTAAATTTTTGTATTTGTAAATTAGCAATGACAAGAAGCTAGAAATACTCGAATAATTGAGTTATTCAGCTCCCAGGGTTATTGTGAAAGAATTTTGTAAACTTTAAGGGATCATAGAGGTATGAGAAATTATTATAGTCATTGTTGTTATTATTGTTATTAATGACTTTTACTCATATTATATTCCTTTACCTTATTTACAAAAGGATGCATGCTCCTAGAATGGGAACTTAGAGGTTCAAGAATATGCTATTGGAATTTCATTGAAGTTTTGATTAGTTTGGGAAAAAGAAAGAGGTAGGTAGTAATTTCTCAATGTTAGCAAATCTCAAAGGTTAAAATGTCAAATTTGATAATGTAATCAGTAAAATTTTCAAGATTATGCAACCAATATATGAATGTATTAATTATTTTCAATAGATCTACCTTTATTTGCCAAATTAACTTTATTTAAGAGTTAGCATTAAATTGTTTTTAGGATTATACTGAGTGCAGCCTGTAGTCTACAAAGCATTTATGTAAAAAGAAGTAATCAATAGAAAATTTTTCTCAACTGTGTTTTTAGAGGCTCTGAACACCTGTCCAAACTGTGAAAAATCTGATGAGCTCAGATTGACCATATTATCAATTTCCAAGCACAAAAATGCACCATAAAAAACCTTTATGTCTGTAAAGGAATTTTTATCAGTTCATCATACTCAGTATGCAAGAAGATATCTTTCACTACTACAGAAATTAAGATTTGAGTACTTTTTAAAAAGTCAATATTTATAAAAATTATTTTATTTATTTAATTAAAGATTTGCCAATTATTTATAAACCAAAAAATTGTGGTCTAAATTATCTTTTTCCCTCCCAATATTTCTCTCCTCTTTGAGAAAGTAATTAATTAGATTTCCACATTAGCCATGTTCCAGAAGACAAAAACAAAATAAAACAATAATAATAATAAAGTGAAAAATATGTTTCAGTTTGCTATCAGAGTTTATCAGTTCTTTCTGCAGATGGATAATATTTTTCATCATGCATCCTTTAAAATATTGGACCATTGTCTGGATGAGAGTAGCTAATCTTTCATAGTTGATCATCATCAAATTATTGCTGTTACTGTGCATAATGCTTTAATGGTTCTTCTCACTTCACTTTGCAACAGTTCCTATAAATCTCAGGTTTTTTGAAAGCATCCTGCTCATCATTTCTGTAACACAATATCATGTTTTGCAAATCAATTGGCCATTCCCCAATTGATAGACATCTCTTTGATTGCTAATTCTTTGCCATCTCAAAAAAACTTTTATAAATATTTTGTACAAATAGGTTCTTGTCTTAGAGGGTCAATGTTAATAATTGCCATCATGTACCTTAGGCTGCCACACCTCTGTTTTGAATACATTGTGTTCTGCTGGGAATGAAGAGTTGTCTTTGACCTTCGCTTTCCAACAGGATCCAGGATTATTATAGAAAGACACCATTTCAAATGAATATTCCATTTTGATTGTTCAGGTGTTTTTGAACAAAAGAGGGAAGAAACTAGCCAAGATGAAGTAGTAGAGTCTAGATTTACTTATTTCCTTCCCCTCCACACAACTTCACAAAGACCTAGAAAAGTACCAGTAGAAAGTAGAAAAGTCACATCAATTCATTTTTCTAGCCAAGTTCAACAGAGAGAATGATAGAGGTGTTTCAGAGTGAGAAGTGTCCAGCTAAACCCTATTTCTCTTCCTATTCCTTGCCCAAAACATAATCTCAAGCCTATGACTGCTCTGTGCCCTGATTAGTCACTCAGAGGAACCATTGCAAACCTTATTCTGGCACAGGTACCTTTTTATTCTGTACTGGATCCATGACTGAGCTCTGAAGTATGAGTGATGAAGCTACTAGCTGGCTCCTCATGATCATTATTCCTCCCTTGAACCACTTGATAATATGCTTCTGTGAGATTATGTATCATTCCTCAAAGAAATCCATGGGATCTTCTGTCTCTTCAAGTGTTGTTTGCCTTGGAATATTTGTTTGGAGTACTTATTTAGAAGAATCAGCAGAATTTATGACCCATAAGCAGAATTAATTGGCTAAATAGAAAAATTGGAATCCATGGTAAGGAGTCATTCCACAGAAATAAAAAAGAGAACAACCGATTGTGAATACCAATATAGAAAAGAAAAAGGCAATCTGGAAGAAGAGATGCAAAAAGAAATTATTAAAATAACAAATTATATACCAGCAAGATAGTGATCTCAAAGACAGAATGTGTAGAGACAGATGAAGAATCATGCATAGATCTCACAGAAGAATACAGTAAGTCTGAAAACCTGAACACCATAATGTATGAAATAAAATTAGAAAACTTCCCAGAATTTAAGGATATCAAGGAGGGAAAAAGTTATCTTTAAAAAAATAAAAATTTCTACTAGAAAAAAAAATCCTTCATATAGACTGAAAAATACAACAGAGCAATTAAATTTAACAATATTAGTTACAAATATAAATTTTGCAAGAGACCAGGAGAAATAATACACAGATAATAAAAATGAGGGGGGCAGCTGGGTAGCTCAGTGGATTGAGAGTCAGGCCTAGAGACAGGAGGTCCTAGGTTCAAATCTGGCCTCAGCCACTTCCCAGCTGTGTGACCCTGGGCAAGTCACTTGACCCCCATTGCCCACCCTTACCACTCTTCCACCTATAGGACAATACACTGAAGTTAAGGGTTTAAAAAAAAAAGAAAGAAAAAGAAAAATGAGGAAAACTATAAAAAGATTGATACCAATGGAGCGAAAACAACAATAGCAACACAATAACAACAGAAGGATTTCTTTCTAAAAGTTTCAAAGGAAATAAAGATGATAACAGAATTTAAATAGAGATACAGAAAAAAATATGAAACTATGAACTAAACTTCATTACACCCCAACTAAAAATAAATCAGTGTTTTGTTGTTTTGTTTGAGAATAATCTACAGAATGGATAAGTAATGAAAGGGAAGAAGGTTGCAGGAAGAAAGAGAGGAATATGTGAAGAACTCTAATCAATTCAATAATAAACAGTGAAGGGAAAAGTAACACTTCAGGAGGAGGAGAGGCTTCAGGAGAATGGGTGAGATGACAAAGAGATTGAAACAACAGAAAATAAAGAGGGAAGATCTCAATTTAGAGGTGGGAGGGGGTCCCATTGAAAATACGACTATGAATGAATAGATTCTGTAGTGGGAAATGAGCACCACATAGGAGAATTCTTTCAAAGTTATAAACAAATTACTACCAATATCCCAGAAATTATTCTCAAAACTGGAAAGAGAAAATAAACCTATTACTCTCCTTTTATGATACAAGTATAATCCTAATGCCTAAATTAGAGAAGTAGAATAGAAAAAACTATAGATTAATAAGTATATATTGATTTTAAAATTTTAAATAAATTCATCTAATATAAATCTACAGGAATCCTGCCTGAATATAATGGAAATTAGACCTCCTAGAAGCAGCTGACATCCAGAAGAGTATAAGAACATGCACTCAGAAAAGAAATTTCACATCAAATGGGAAATAAAATGATCATGGGTAGAACAAGGAGTAGAAATGAACTCTACAGTGAGACATTGAAAAATTTCTAACATAAACAACATTTCTATCTTCTATAGAAATTGGTATTTATAGCAGTCAGACACAACAGAAACAAAAGGTCAAGGGTTAATAACATGAAACACAAAACAGGTACTTTGGAAGCTTTACTTTTATGAAAAACACAGACAAAAGAAAGAATGAATAAAACAAGGGGAACACGAATCAAAGGATAAAAGTTTATAATATACTGAGAAGGAAGAGAATTAATAAGGTAATTGAAGAAAATGAGATTTTTTTGAAGAAAAAAGTACAGAGAGGAGCTAAGTCAGCTGGACTCTTTCAATCTTTCTCAACATTCACCTCCAAATCAAATTTTAGAGCAGAAGAGGCAACAAAAAGTTAGGGTGAGACATTTTTTCCAATCTAAGAAAACTCAGGAGGTCAGCAGGAGAAGTTTGTGACCCCCTTGTGGAAGCTTATCCACTGCCCACATAGGTGGCTTTAGAAACAGGGACTGCAGCAACAACAGCATAAATAACTTTGGGAACTCTCAGCTCAGAGATAGCAAGGGGGTGGACAATTGAGCAGAGAAACTTTACAAGGGTCTCTTTTCTGTCACTGAGAACAGGTGACACTGATTGGAAACTCTATTGCCCATATACATTCCTTGGTTGCAGTTTCATGGTGGAGAGGAACACTGAGGATTGAACAAAAAGAGAGCAAGGGGCCTGGTCTCTGTTTCAATGCAAAAAGAACACTAGTGCTTATGACTGTAGGAGAACAGAGGTTCTTCCTTAGTAAAGAGCAGAGCACAGACCAAGAGAAAAGTAATGATATGTCTCCCAGGATGACACCCTGGGGAAGCACCAAAAGATTACAGAGTCCCAGAGTCCTAGCTCTGAAAACAGAAGCACAAAAAACCCTGAAGTTTGGAATGGTGCCTCTCCACACCTAGGTGAACAGAGTCCAACTTTAACATAAAGTTCAAAGTCAAGAAATATGCAGGGAAAATGAGTAAGCAAACAAACAAAAAGGAAATCTGACCATTAAAAAAGCTACTTTGGTGGCAGGGAAGACCAAGATATAAATTCAAAAGAAGGCAGTAATGTGAAAACAGTTACAAACAAAGCCTCAAAGCCCAACAAGAATTCCTGGAAAAGTTAAAGAAAGAAATGAGTCATAGAAGAAAATGGAAAAAGGAATGAGTGATGCAAGAAAATTATGAGAAGATTAACAACTTGGTAAAAGAAGTAGCTAGGCAATACAATGCATAGAATGCCAGGACTGAAGTCAAGAAAACTCATTTCCCTAAGTTCAAATCTGACATCAAAGAAAGAGCCTAGACATCATATTTTAAGAAATTATTAAGGAAAAATGGCCCAATATCTTAGATCCAGAAGGTAAAATGCAAATTGAAAGAATCCACTGATAACCTCCTAAAAGCAATCTCCAAATAAAAACTCTCATAAATTATAAAGCCAAATTTCAGAACTCCCAAATTAAAGAGAAAATACTGCAAGTAGACAGAGAGAAATAAATCAAATATTGTAGAACCACAGTCATGATCATGCAAGATTTAGGCGCTTTCATTTTAGAGGAGTAGAGCAATTGAAACAGGATATTCCAGAAGGCAAAGAACTAGGACTTTAACCAAGAATAACCTATCCAGTAAAACATAGTATAACTCTTCAGAAGGAAAAAATTATATATAACAAAATAAAGGAAAGCATTCCTGATGAAAAGACCAGAGCTGAATAGAAATTGTAGCATTCAGACACAACACTCAAAGGAAGAATAAAAAGGTAAACATTAAAGAAAAATAATAAAGCTCTCAATAAAGCTAAAATATTTATATTTCCATATTTGAAAATGATACATGAAACTTTTAAGAACTTTACAATTATGGGAGCATTTAAAAGGAGTTTGTATAGACAGATAGCATGTATGTGAATCCATTAAGTTGGAATGATATTTGAAAAAATGAAGGGATGAAAAAAGAAGGATGCATTTGAAGAAGGGGGAAAAGGAGATATAAGATGGAGAAATTGTTCTCACCTAAAGAAGCATGCAAGAAAGAGCTTTTATAATGGTGAAGAAAATGGGTTGGAAGGGGGAATGTGGCAGACAAAACTTGAACCTAACTCTGGATTTTGTTCAAAGAGGAAAGAATATATAGACTATATCTATATACATTATTTATTTATATATACACATTCAGTTGTATATAGAAATATAACTTACCCAATAAAAACAGAGGAATATGGGGATTAAACAAAAGGGAGTGAAGTGGAAATGATAAAGAGGAAAGAAGATTAAGGGAGATGGTGATTAGAAGAAAAATGGATTTTTGAGAAGGAGCAGGGTAAAAAGAGAGAGAGAAGAAAGAAGAAAATCAGATGGAAGGAAATACACATTTAGTAATCATAACTATGAATATGAATGGGATGAACTCACCACCTGTAAAGCAGATAGCAGAAAGAATTAGACAACTGAATCCAACAATATTACATCCAGAAGTATTATTCACAAGAGAAACACAAAACAGAAGGTTAGGGTTAAAAAAGGGTTAGAGCAAAGCTAATATGCTTCAACAAACTATATAAAAGGCAGGATAACAATCACAACCTCAGACAAAGCAAAAGCAAAAAATAACCTAATTAAAAGGAATAATCAGGGAAATGGCAGTTTGCTAAAAAAGGTACCACAGATGAAATAGTATCAAAATTTTTTCTGCAAGTTTCTCTGATAAAAGCCTCATTGCTCAAATATATTCAGAATATACTACTTACGGTATGGTTCAGATGGCCGCAGAGTAGAAACAGGGCTCTTTACTATCCTCACCAAACCAAATACAGCATACCTCCAAAGGACAAAAAAAAACCAAATCCAGATGAAAGAAGGGACTCCACAATAGGGAGCAGTATTGAAGGTATGTGGGGTTTGGGCACTTCCATACTATAAGGGGAGGAAATAGCTCCCATCAAAACGTGAGCTGATCAACCCTCCCCCAACCCACCCACAGAATCAGAGTCAGAGGCTGCTCACCAGAGTTAGAGCAAGCAGGGACACAAAATCTAGCCCCTAGGCAGCTAACTGGGACCACTAGGAGCTTCCCATGAGAGCAGCAAGACTTGAGACCCCAGGAGGCTGGAGAGCTCAGACCTTGGGCACAGGAGTGGGGCTGAGAGAGGCAACAGACAGTGGAAGCAACTCAGTGCTCTGAAACTCAGGAGAAAACCCCAGGTGGAGGAGCAAGCAAATTGGAGGGCCAATTTCTGGGCTCTGAGCAGCTGACTAGGAACATGGGGGCTTGACTCTGAAAACAGCTAGCCCAGAGACCCCAGGAAGCTGGGGAGCTCAGACCTTAGGTGCAGGAGTAAGGCTGAGAAGGGCCATAGATAGCAGAGGCCTAGCAAACAGTGGAAGCTAGGAGACTCTTAAAGTAGCCTCAGGCAAAAACTGATCCTTAGCTCCATACAAAAATAGTCTGCCTACCTTACTCAGACTTCTGCTTGAGAAATCATAATGATGTCAAACAAGGCCCAAGAAATAATCACCAAAAAGACCAAGAAAAAAGCTCTAACACTTGATAACTTCTGCACAGAAAAAAAACAGAAAACAGAGGAGGACAAACAATTAAAGACAATCAAACTTTCCCCAAAAAATGAAAATTGATCACAAGCACTTGAAGAGTTCAAATCTGAGATCATGAGAAAGAGGGAAGAGATTTGGCAAGAAAATTACAGTTTAAAAGGCAGAATTTCACAATTGGAAATTGAGGTTCAGAAGTCAAATGAAAAGATAAGCAAATTGAAGACCAGAAATGACCAGCTAGAAGCCATGAAGAGCCAGATAGACCAGATTGAAAAGTAAAACCAAAAGATTATAGCCAAAATCCCATCTTTAAAGGCTAGAGTTGGGCAAGTAAAAGCCAATGATCTCACAAGGCAGCAGTAATTAATAAAGCAAAGTCAAAAGGCTGACAAAATAGAAGGAAACATGAAACATCTCAATGAGAAGATAATAGATCAAGAAAATAGGTCTAGCAGAGACAACTTGAGAATTATTGGTCTTCCAGAAAAATCAGAGACAAATAGAAATCTAGATATCAAGAAAGAAAATTCTTATCTTTAAATTGCCTTCTTCAAGGGCTTCAATAAGATCAAATTATTGTATTCCTATATGGAGAAATATTATGTGTAATTCTAAAAAATTGTACTCACTATTATAGTAATTAGAAGAATTAGTCTTACAGAGAGGTTGGAATACTAGTCTAAGATGATATGGGGGGACTTCCAGGTTAAGATGGCAGCAGAGTAAAAAGCAGCTGCTTAATTTCTCCTAACCCACACATATAGGACTCCTCAAGAGGACATAAAAACAAATCCAGACAAACAAAAGGACCCCAATAACAGGTTCAGCAAAGAAGGTACATGGGATCAGGGCATTTCCATGCTATAAGGGGGTGAAATAGCTCTCACTAAAACGAGAGCTGAGCAACCCCCCCACACACACACACCACATACAGGGTAAAAGCCAGCTCACAAGAGCTAGAGCAAGTTTAGGGCATCCATTAAGTCCTTGGCAGCTAACTGGGACCACCAGGACCTGCTCCTGAGAGCAGCAAGACTTAAGACCCCAAGAGGCTAAAGAACATAGGGACTTTGAACACAGACCTTGAGCACAGGCATGGACACAGTGTGGACCTTGGGTGAGGACTCAATGCAGAGGAGTGCATGACTGTGGAAGCAGTGCCCTGAGACTGTTAAAGGAGTTTTGGGCAGAGGAACAAGCAAGGGGACCACCAGGAGGCTTGACCCTGAGAACAACTAGACCTGAGATCTCAGGAGCCTAAAGAGTGCAGACAGACCCTGGGTATGAGGATAAACCTGAGAGGGCACGTGGCTCACAATGGCAAGCCATCCACAAGAACCCCAAAAGAGAAAGATCAAAAAGAAGAAAACTTTAACACTTGACAACTTTTACACAGAGAAAATCCAAACAGAGCAAACAGCAGAGGAGAACAAACAATCATATCCAAACTTTCCCAAAATAATGAAAACTGGTCACAAGCTATTGAAGAGTTAAAATCTGAGATGATGAGAAAGAAGGAAGAGATTTGGTGAGAGAAGTGGGAAATAGCTCAAAAGGAAATTAACAGGTTAGAAGACAGAAACTCCCAATTGGAGAAAGATGCCCCAAAATCAAACGAAATGGTGAGCAAATTAGAAACCAAAATCAGGCAAGAAAATAACAGTTTAAAAGGCAGCATTTCACAACTGGAAAGTGAGGCAAGTAAATTGAAGACCAGAAATGACCAGATTGAAAAGGAAGACCAGTCTCTAAAGACTAGAATTGAGCAATTAGTTAATGATCTCTCAAGACAGCAAGAACAAACTAAACAAAATGAAAAGACTGATAAAATAGAAGGAAACATGAAATATCTCAATGAGAAATTGACAGATCAAGAAAACAGGTCTAGAAGAGACAATTTGAGAATTGTTGGTTTCCCTGAAAAAGCAGAAATTAATAGAAATTTGGACTCCATAGTAAAATAAATTATTCAGCAAAACTGCACTGAAGTTCTACAACAAGAGGGCAATATAGACATTGAAAGGATCCATAGATCACCCTCTACACCCAGAAAAGACAAGCCCTAGAAATATAATAGCCAAATTCAAGATCTTCCAAGTAAAAGAAAAAATCTTACGAGAAGCCAGAAAGAGACAATTCAGATATCAAGGAGCACCAATCTGGATCACACAGATCTAGCAGCATCCATGCTAAAAGACCGCAAGGCTTGGAATATGATATTCAGAAAGGCAAAGGCAAGAGAACTGGGTCTACAACCAAGGATCACCTACCCATCAAAACTGAATATATACTTCCAGGGGAAAGTATGCGCATTTAAGAAGATAGAAGATTTCCAAGTATTTGCAAAGAAAAGACCAGGACTAAATTGAAAGTTCGATATCCAACCACAAAAATCAAGAGAAACATGAAAAGGTAAATAAGAAACAGAGGGGAAAGAAAGAAAACTCTTATTTTTTAAATTTGCCTCTTTAAGGGCTTCAATATGATCTAATTATTTGTATTCCTATGTGGAGAAATGTTATGTGTAATTCTCTGTAGTGAACTATATTCACTATTATACTATTCACTATTATAGTAATTAGAAGAATTATTCATAGGGAGAGGTTGGAATACTAAATGGTCTAAGATGATATGGGCAGTGGGAAAGACGGGGGTGAATAGTAGAGTACATCAAGAGAAACTTGAATGAATAAGAAAAATAGGATATTCTATTACACACAAACAGGGCATGGGAAGGGGAAGAGATGTATACTATTATAAGAAGGAGAAGATGAGAACATTAAGAGGTAATATTTAAACCTTACCCTCAGTGTAATTAACCCTAAGAGGGAAGAGTAGCTATATCCATTGGGATATAAAACTGTATCTAACCCTACTGAGAAAGTCAGAAGGGATAAACCAAGGGGAGCAGAGGAGTGGGGAGGTCAAAAAAGGGAGAAGAAAAGAAGGGGGAGGGAGGTAATTCATTAGGACTTAAAAATAAAAAGAGGGGAGTAATAAGGGAGGGGGCAGAAATGGAAGTAAATCAAGGGAGGGGACAAGGGTTACTGGCTTAAAGCAAACCACTGGTTTAAAAGGAAATAGTGTAAGAAGAAGGGATAGAACTAGGAGAGGATACCAAAATGTTGGTGAATACATAACTGATAATTATAACTCTGAATGTGAATGGGATGAACTCTCCCAAAAAATGGAAGCAAATAGCAGAGTGGATTAGAAACCAAAATCCTAGCATATGTTGTCTACAAGAAACACATATGAGGCAGATAGACATACACAGGTTTAAAGTAAAGGGCTTGAGCAAAATCTTTTGGGCTTCAAATGAGGAAAAGAAGGCAGGAGTGGTGATCATGATTTATGAGAAAGCCAAAGTAAAAATAAATATGATTAAAAAAGACAGGGAAGGTAATTACATCCTGATAAAAGGCAGTATAGACAATGAGGAAATAACAGTGCTCAAAATGTATGCACCAAATGGCATAGCATTCAAATTCCTAAAGGCGAAACTGGCAGAGCTCAAGAAGGAAATAGATAGTAAAACCATACGAGTGGGAGATCTAAATATCCCTCTTTTAGATCTAGATAAATCAAAGCAAAAAATAAATAAGAAAGAGATAAGAGAGATGAATGAAATCCTAGAAAAATTAGATTTAATAGATATGTGGAGAAAAATAAATAGGGACAAAAAATAATATACCTTCTTTTCAGCCACACATGGTACATTCACAAAAATTGACCATGTACTAGGGCAGGGGTCAGCAACCTTTTTGGCCATGAGAGCCATAAACGCCACATTTTTTAAAATGTAATTTTGTGAGAGTCGTACAGTGCTCACAGTGAACACTCCTGTAACAGTGCATGCTCCTATAACAGCACCTGAAAAAAGTGGACTTTATGGCTCCTGCAGAAAGAGCCATAAGTTGCCAACCCCTGTACTAGGGCATAGAAACATGGCAAACAAATGCAAAAAAGCAGAAATAATAAATGTAACCTTTTCAGATCATAATCCAATGAAAATAGTTATTATCAAGGGCACATGGACAGGCAAATCCAAAACTAATTGGAAATTAAATGATATGATTCTCCAAAATCAGATAGTTGAAGAACAATCACAGAAACAATAATTTCATTGAAGACAATGACATTGATGAGACATCCTATCAAAATCTGTGGGATGCAGCTAAAGCAGTACTCAGGGGGAAATTTATATCATTGAGTGCATATAACATCAAATTAGAGAGGGCAAAGATCAATGAACTGGGCATGTAAATCAAAAAACTAGAAAGGGAATAAATTAAAGATCTCCAGCGAAAAACTAAATTAGAGGTTATAAAAATCAAAGCAGAAATCAATATAATTGAAAGTAAAAGAACTATTGAATTAATAAATAAGACTAGAAGCTGGTACTTTGAAAATATAAATAAGATTGACAAAGTACTGCTCAGTCTAATTTAAAAAAGGAAAGAAGAAAACCAAATCATCAGTAACAAGGATGAAAAGGGAGACCTCACCTCTAATGAAGAGGAAATCAAGGCAATCATTAAAAACTATTTTGCCCATGCCTGCCTTTTGATCCAGCCATACCATTATTGGGTTTGTACCCCAAAGAGATAATAAATAAACAGACTTGTACGAAAATATTTATAGCTGTGCTTTTTGTGGTGGCAAAAAACTGGAAAAGGAGGGTATGGGGAATGACTTAACAAATTATGGTATATGCTGGTAATGGAATACTATTGTGCTAAAAGGAATAATAAACTGGAGGAGTTCCAGGTGAACTGGAAAGACCTCCAGGAACTGATGCAGAGTGAAAGGAGGAGAGCCAGAAGAACACTGTACACAGAGACTGATATACTATGGTAAAATCGAATACAATGGACTTCTGTGCCAGCAGCAATGCTATGACCCAGGACAATTCTGAGGGATTTATGGTAAAGAACGCTGCCCACATTCAGAGGAAGGACTGCAGGAGAGGAAACATATAAGAAAAACAACTGCTTGAATGCATGGGTCGGGGTGGACATGTTTGGGAATGTAGACTCAAAACTACCACACCAATGCAACTATCAACAATTTGGAAATAGGTCTTGATCAAGGACATATGACAAAACCAGTGGAAATGTGCCTTGGCCATGGGTGGGGGGATTTTGGTGGGTGAAGGGGAAAGTAGGAGCATGAATCATTTAACCATGTTAAAAATTAAAAATAATAAAAAATATTTTGCCCAACTATATGGCAATAAATATAGCAATCTAGGTGATATGAATATTTACAAAAATATAAATTGCCTAGATTAACAGCAGAAGAAAAAGAATATGTAAATAATCCCATCTCAGAGAAAGAAATTGAACAAGCCATCAAAGAACTTCCTAAGAAAAAAATCCCCAGGACCAGATGGATTCACAAGTGAACTCTATCAAACCTTCAAAGAACAATTAATTCCAATACTATACAAACTATTTGACATAATAAGCAGAGAAGGAGTCCTACCAAATTCCTTTTATGACATAAATATTGTTCTGATCTCAAAGCCAGGTAGATAAAAAACAGAGACAGGAAAATATAGACCAATCTCCCTAGTGAACATAGATGCAATAATCTTAAACAGAATACTATCAAAAAGACCCCAGCAAGTGATCACGAGGGTTATTTATTATGATCAGGTGGGATTTATACCAGGAATGCAAGGATGGTTCAACATTAAGAAAACCATTCACATAATTGACCATATCAACAAGCAAACCAACAAAAACCACATGATTATCTCAATAGATGCTGAAAACGCCATTGACAAAATAAAACACCCATTCCTACTGAAAACATGTGGGAGGCCAATAAGAGAAACAGAGTCTTAAATAGATGAAAATCTGAGACTCCTCTTTTGACTACTTTTGTGATCTTTGTGATTTCTTGTTGAGAGGTGTTGTAGCCTTATTGAAGAGCTTTAGCTTCCTAGCAGGCCAGCATTTAAAAGGTTAACACTCTCCACCTTTGGGCAGGTATGCAGCTGCCTGGTATATCCAAGGCCAAAACCTTAGCAGGGACAATTTAACCCTGAGAAAAATATTCCCCAACTTGGCTTTCTGATAAGAACCTAGTCAAAATTCAGCCCTGGCCTTTGTTCTGAAGCCAATGAGACCTTTTGTGTTTTAATATGACATAATTTATAACTTCTGCACATCTGCAAAATTTCGGGGGTGGTTGTGGTTCTTTGTGTGAAATGTGTCTTGAACTATATATAATAAACTCCATGCTCCTGGAGCCAGAGCTGGAAGCATGAGCTAAAAATGTTCGGTATCCATTATTTCCTTATCAACTAAACTGTCCTTATCAGATTATTAGAGATGATAAAGAGATCTTAAGGAAAAACACTAAAAAGTTTAGGAATAGAAGGGCTTTCCTAAAAATAATAAATGGTACATATCTAAAACCATCAACAAAAATCATCTGCAATGGGGATAAATTAGAAGCTTTCCCAATAAGATCAGGAATGAAACAAGGATGCCCATTGTCACCTCTATTATTTAACATTGTACTGGATACCCTAACAATAGCAAGTAGAGAAGAAAAAGAAATTGAAGGTATTAAAATAGGCAATAAGGAAACCAAGTTATCACTCTTTGCAGATGATATGATGGTCTACTTAAAAATTCCTAGAGAATCAACTAAAAAGTTAGTGGAAATAATCGACAACTTTAGCAAAGTTGCAGAATAAATAAATGCACATAAAACATCAGCATTTCTATATATTTCCAACACACTAGAGCAGCAAGAAGTAGAAAGAGAAACACCATTTAAAATCACCCTAGACAATATAAAATACTTAGGAATCTATCTACCAAAACAAACACAGGAATTATATGAACACAACTACAAAACTTTCCACACAATTAAAACTTGATCCAAATAATTGGAAAAACACGGATTGCTCATGGGTAGGACAAGCTAACATAATACAAATGACCATCCTACCCAAATTAATTTGCCTATTTAGTGCTATATCTATCAAACTACCAAAAACTTTTTTACTGAATTAGAAAAAAACTATAACAAAGTTCATTTGGAATAACAAAAGATCAAGAATATCAAGGGAAATAATGGAAAAAAATGTGAAGGAAGGTGGCCTAGCAGTACCAGATATTAAACTATACTATAAAGCCATGGTCATCAAAACATTATGGTACTGGCTAAGAGACAGAATGGAGGATCAGTGGTCCTCACTTACTTGAGGTAAGTGACTTCAACAAGAAAGTGTATGATAAACCCAAAGAGCCAAGCTTTTGGGACAAAAACCCACTATTTGACAAAAACTGCTGGGAAAATTGGAAAACAATATGGGAAAGATTGAGCCTAGATCAACATCTCATGCCCTATACCAAGATAAACTCAGAATGGGTGAATGACTTGAATATAAAGAAGGAACTATAAGTAATGAATAATTTTGATTACATTAAATTAAAAAGGTTTTGTACAAAGAAAACCAATGCTACCAAAATTAGAAGGGAAGCAACAAACTGGGAAAAAATCTTTGCAACAAAAAACTCAGACAAAGGTCTAATTACTCAAATATACAAGGAGCTAAATCAATTGTACAAAAAACCAAGGCATCCCCCAGTCAATAAATGGGCAAGGGACATGAAGAAGCAATTTTCAGATAAAGAAATCAAAACTACCAATAAATGCATTAAAAAGTGTTCTAAATCTCTAATAATTAGAGAAATGCAAAACAAAATAACTCTGAGGTATCAACTCACACCTAGCAGATTGGCTAAAATGACAAAAGGGGAGAGTAATGAATGTTGGAGGGGATGTGGCAAAATTGGAACATTAATGCATTGCTGGTGGAGTTATGAACTGATCCAAACATTCTGGATGGCAATTTGAAACTATAATCAAAGGGCTTTAGAAGACTATCTGCCTTTTGATCCAGCCATAACACTGCTTGGATTATACCCCAAAGAGATAATAAGGGAAAAGACTTATACAAAAATATTTATAGCCTCTCTCTTTGTGGTGGCAAAAAATTGGAAAATGAGAGAATGTCCTTCAATTGGGGAATGGCTGAACAAATTGTGGTATCTGTTGGTGATAAAATACTATTGTTCTAAAAGGTATAAAAAAACTGGAGGAATTCCATGTGAACTGGAATGACTTCCTAGGAATTGATGCAGAGGGAAAGGACCAGATCCAGGAGAACATTGTACACAGAGACTGATACACTGTGGTACAATTGAACATAACGGACTTCTCTACTAGCAGCAATACAAGGATCCAGAGCGTGGCTGAGGGACTTATGAGGAAGAAAACTAGCCACATTCAAAGGAAGAACTGTGGAAGGAGAAAAACAGAAGAAAAACAAATGTTTGAGCACATGAGCTGATGGGGATATTTATTGGGAATGTAGACACTAAACAATAACTGTAGTCCAACTATCAATAATATAGAATTAGATCTTGATCAATGATACATGTAAAACCCAGTGGAATTGTGCGTCAGCTAAGAGGATTAGGGGGGCTTTGGTGGAGAGGGAAAGAACATGAAATATTTAACTATGGGAAAATATTCAAATGAAAAATGAAAAAAAAATCAAATACATTCTGAATATAGAACTGAGTCAATTTTAGAAAAATAAAAGCCATTTCTCTAATTGACAAATGATCAAAGGATATAAATAAGGAGTTTTCAGAAAACTCTGAAATGCCACTGACACCTATGAGAAATGAGAGATGCTAAAGGGAATAAGGGGAAAGTAAATACACTAATGAATTGTGGTTGGATTAGTGAACCAGTCCAACCATTCTGGAGAACAATTTGGAACTAGGCCTAAAGAACTATAAAACTGTACATGCTGTTTGACCCAGCAATACCACTACTAGGTTGTATCCTAAAGAAATAAAAGAAGGGAAAGATGTAAAGAAAAATATATTTAAAAAATTTGTAGTCAAGAACCTCAAGGGGATTTTTTTAAGTAAGAAGGAAGGAGAATTACCAGATTATCATAGTACATGTAAACATTCTCAACAAAGAAGTAATTAACAAAAATTACTTAGCAATGGTAAGAAGTAAAGAGATTAATCAGTGGAATATACATATATTTTGACTCAATACCACTACTAGGCTTATTTCCTAAAATATCAAAGAAAATAGAAATGAATGCAACTATATGAAAATATTTATAGTGTGTTTTTATGGCAAAGAACTAGAAGGAGTACACATCAATTGGGTAAAAACTGAAAAATATGGCATGTGAGCATAATTAAATACTATTTTATTGTTTATAAAAGATGAAAGGAGTGCTTTAGTAGCTAGCATTTATATAGTACTTTAAAGTTTGAAAAATATTTTACATATATTATCTCATTTTATCTTCACAACAACCTGGGGAGGAAGGTTGTAATCATTATTATTTTACATATGAAGAAAGTAAGGCACATTGAATTTAAGAAGCATGCCCATGGTCACATAGCTAGGAAGTGTTTGAAACTAGATTTGAACTCAGATCTTCCTAACTCCAGGCTCAGCTATCCACTCTGCCTCATAGCTGCCAGAGAAAACTGAGAAGACTTATATGAACTTATGCAAAATGAATCAGAAGAATTACACAACAACATCAATATTTTAAAGACAAGAAAGTTTGAAAGACTTGACTCTGATCAGCATGATAACCAATAATAATTTGAAAGTAATAATGAGAAAGCATACTTGACAAGGCATGGAGGAGCTGGAGGTATAAGGGAGTAAAAAATGGAGTTTTGTTAATTGAAAAATAAAATTAAACATTTTAAGGCATTAAATTATCAAATAAAGGGAAGCTTAAAGTTTATGGGAGCTCCAAAAGAATAGTCTGTAAGTAAAAGGAGTCTTTCTGAACTCCAAAGTTGTTTTCCACTTTATATTAATAGTATAATGAAGATATTTTAGTTAACAACTACTGTAACCCCTAGAAATCGGCCAGCAGAGTGAATTGTGCAAAGGAGCAAATCACGTGTCTCTTATTCTTGACCTGAGAACTATGCACCAAAGGTGTATTGTTCTTGGATGGAAAAAGAAGTTGGCATTAAAAATTAAAATTTTGGGCATCTGTTAAAAATCTCTTTGTATTATTTTTTTCTGAATATACAAATCTTGGTCTTTAATGAACAAAGTAATGACAAATACATTCTAATGAAACTCAATGAAAGTAATCTTGCATACTAAATGAAGAAGATTGAGGTACTGATAACTCTAGCAATTTGAAAATGTCTGATTTCCAGATCTGGTTGATTTATCTGCCAAAGGTGAATGGTTATATGTCTGAAATGCTGTTTTGTCTACCCTTCTCATGCCAAGGACCTGGATGTAGGATTTATTCCAATGTAGCACCTGGGACAGCTCCCATAGAAGTGGAGAAGATAAATAGCTAGCTGAGACAAGGGCCAGACACTTGCTTATTATATGCCCCTAGCCAAGTTACTTTACCTCTCTAAGTTCCCTCACATAGAAAAAAGTGTGTGTGTGTGTGTGTGTGTGTGTGTGTGTGTGTAGTGGGGGTGTAACAAGAGCACTGACTTCACAAGATTGTTGAAAGGATCAATGAAATCAGGAGAGAAAATATATGTAAAGCATTTTATATACCTTAAAGTGCTCTGCCAATGTTAACTATTGTGATTATAATTATTATATTTGATTCCAATTTCTCAGATGCACTCATCCTTAGCCCTGCCATACTAGCCAAGCTGAGCTGATAAATATACCTCAGGACCAGTGAAGATTGGAAACATTTTCTCCTTCCTCACTTCAGGATGATGAGCCACTGGTCCAGTTTGGAACTCTTTCCTCTGGGTAAATATAATAAATAAAAGTGCTTGGATAGGTGCATTACGGAGACATACTATCAGTTAATCCCTTTCTTCTATCTCCTGTTCACTTCAAAGAAATAAGATGCTGTCCAATCAAGAACCAGGAAACTATAAATTCGTTTATGTTTGGGTGCATCTATGATCTCATAGATATGGCTATTTCCTTGATCAGTGCAGCTAACAAACTATTCTTACCTTCTCGTCCTGTCCAACTTTTGTCTGTATCCTCTTTTTGAATCCCTTCTTGGCCCTCTTTTCAGTTTTCTTTTATATAGTGTCTTCTCCATAAAAATTGATATCTTTAAGGATAGGGATTATTTCTTTTTGTGTGCATTTCATTCTGAGTGCTTAGCTCAATGTTTGCCAGATAGTGAGTGATCAACAAATGATTCTTGTTTTGTCTTTCCTTGCTGTTTTTTTTTACATTTTTTTAAACCCTTAACTTCTGTGTATTGGCTCCTAGGTAGAAGAGTGGTAAGGGTGAGCAATGGGGATCAAGTGACTTGCCCAGGGTCACACAGCTGGGAAGTGTCTGAGTTCAGATTTGAACCTAGGACCTCCTGACTCTCAATCCACTGAGCTACCCAGCTGCCCCCTTTCCTTACTGTTTAATACTGACATTCACATTTATTTTAGCTTGATTTCATCTATATAAAAAGGTTTAGCACAAAATATTATTTTCCTAGACCTTATTTATCCCTGTGGAACAGCTCTATTCCCAAGTAATTATATGAGAATATCATAAAATTATAGATCTAGAGCTAGAATGGACTTTTGGGGCTTACATTGTTCAACTCTCTCATTTTGCAGGTGTGGAAATCAAATCAGTGAGGAGTGAGATATTTTATCCAATATCACAAAGATATTAAGCATCAGGTTTTGTTTGGTTCCTACTTTAGAAGGGAGGAGGAACATAAACTCTTTACCTCAAATGTACTGTGCCTAAGTTTGCTCCTCCATTGATCCTATCAGTGGAGTCAACATGATTGTTTGAATACCTGCTAAGGGTAGTCAAATATCAGCCTTTCATGAACAATAGGAAGTGGTATGTATCTAGTATGTGACAGAGAGCTTCCTGGCAACCACTACTTAATTAAAAGTGTTTCAATGTGTATAAATGATACTGCAAAAAGGAACTTAAAAATTTTTGTTAGTAATTATGATGGTCTGAGCAAGAAAGTAAAGACAGGAATACCAAAAGTATTTTCACCAGTGCTTTGTATTGCAGGTAGGGAGTTGAACAGGAAAAAAGACAATTTTTAGAAGTGAACAGTTGGTTAAGAAGATGATGTCTGAAAATAGATTTGAATTTCTGGACCATTACTTAAAATAGAGGAATGAGGTATTCTTGGCAAGGGATTTAGTAAATCTAACAAGGGCTAGTAAAATATATTCATCAAAGGCATGCAAATCTGATCAAGAGGATTTTCATTTAAAAAATGAAGGAAAAAACCATCATTTATCTCTCTACACACATATAGATATATAGACATCTATCTATCTAGATATCTATAGGGTGAGACTTTATGTATATATATATATATGTATATGTATATATAGAGAGAGAGATATATACACACATAAATGTATGTCTGTATGTATATATGTGTGTGTGTGGAGTAGATTAGTAATCCTCAATAGATGACATACAAGAAGATAAAATCTCATGGATTCATCTTTCAATGTACAAATATACAAAGTATGAATAATAAGATTAGGTGGAGATTTGGATTCAAGTAGATGTGGACAGCTTCATGGCTATCACTGAGACATGGTAAAATTCTTATCTCCAAAATATGGTTGTGGAAGCGTATACCTTATTCAAAAGGAACAAATTAGATTAAGGTGGCAGGAAAATACCCCTGTAAATTAAGAATTCATGTGAAGTGCCCACCAGACTGGCTAAAATCACAAAAAAATTACAAAAGAAATATAGAGTGACAAATGTTGGGGTGGATATGGAAAAATGGGGGAAAATGTACTGTTAGTGGAGCTGCAAATTGATTCAGTCATTTTGGAGAGAAATTTGAAATTACATCCAGGGAGTTATAAAACTGTGTACATCTTTAGACCCAGCAGTACCATTGCTGGGTGTATTTTCCAAAGAGATCACAGAAAGAGGAAAACCTATATGTTCCAAAATATTTATAGCATCTCCCTTTGTGGTGGCAAAGAACAGGAACCTGAGGGGATGTCCATCATTTGGGGAAGGGCAGAACAAATTGTGATATATAAATGTGATAGAATACTATTGAGTCATAAGAAACAATGAACAGATTGATTTTTAAAAGCCTGCAAAGAGATAATGAACAATGAAATTAGTGGAACCAGGAGAACAATATGTACAGTCACAAAACTAATGCTGGAAGAATACATTTTGAATGTTACCTCCAAAATGTAAATATCATTTAAGATGCAGGGAGGGTAGGGAAGGGCTGGGACACTTGTGAATGGGATTTATTATGTAGATATGAAGAAAAGTAAGTTAAAATATAGGAGATTTATCATTTCATTTGTGTACTATCTTCTTTTTCTTTGTATGTGGAAATGCTTGTTTGGTTTGGTTTTTTAAACATTTGGAATAATTTTAAAAATTGAAAAAAAGAATTCATGTGAGGAAATCTATGAACCAGAAAGGGAAAAATATTTATTTAACTGAGGAGAAATAAAGGGAGAAACAAAAATGGTTTTGAGTGGGAGTTTATTATAAACCACTTGATCAGAAAGAAGAATGCATGATCAGTTGACCATGAATTATCATGTTGAATCGTCACAAATCCGTCACTTCAGAAACCATGGTCACTATGTGTCCCAGCTTTCAAGACATCTGGAGCTCTCTCTGATAAATTCTCAATTTGGCTTATTGGTAATTTTAAGTTTTCAGGACTTGAAGGAAGTGAAAACCCATTTGGTTATTTTTAATTGGATTCTGACCAATGTGGAGGAATTATTGGTTGCCAGATTGGAAATTATGGAAACACTGGGAAGGAGAAACATTAATAATAGGAAATCAAGAAAGCTTTATAAATGTCCTCTATTTTTGGACCAAGGTTTTCAAAGATCTAACAGAAAGGGATATATCGCATCCCCTGTCATAAGTTTGTACTAAGGAAATTATTACAAGAGGGATTCCATGTTCTCAAGAGTGAAATACTGTCTGAACACACACACACACACACACACACACACACATATACACACATATACACATATACCTCCACTGAGTCATAAAAATGTGATAGTTACTCAGAGACCAATGTAGCTTTTTAAAAAGTCATCAATGGCATCATGGTGTGATGTCTTGCTCATGAATTAGATTTAAATGAGGCAGAGTTATACAAAGTCATCATCTTTGATCAATGAATCAATGGCAATACTGATTTTATTAATGTTTCCAGAGCATGAGGTGGAAAGTAGGCTGCGTGTATGTATATATGTAGGTGAATCAGCGCTTCAGTCAAGAAGTTGGAGAGCATGTTGGACAATAGAATCAGCATGCATAAAAATCTCAGCAAATTAATTGAACCCAACTTTAATAAAACATCAGAAATAAACAAAAATATGCATGAGTACAAGATAAAAAGTACATCTTTAGACAGTTCCCAGATTATATGTAAAAGCTCTGAAGAGTTTAGTAGACTATAAATTGAATATAAGTTAACAGTGTGACATGATAGCCAAAAAAAGCTAATGTGATTTTAGTCTATAAAAAGCTAAAATTATAATTGATGCACAGTGTCCAGAACAAGGAAGAAGATAATCCCTCTGTATTCTGTTCTGGTCCCATTACATCTGGAGTAATGTGTTCAGTTCTGGGTACCACATTTTAGGAAAGACCTTGGGGAACTGGATCAAAGATGATGATTTTGACAGTAAAAGGGCTTGAGACCAGACAAGTTGAAAGAAATGGGAATATTTAGTCTGGAGAAGAGAAAGCTTAGCAGGACTGCTGTAGCTTCAAGTATTTGAAGAGGGATTAGATTTGTTTTTACTTGGCCCCAAAGGGCAGACATGGGGGTAACGGGTAGAAGTTTCGATGTCAGATTTCTGTTCAAGATAAGGAAAATCTTCCTAACAAATTAGAGCTATCCAAAAGTAAAATGATAGGCTCTGAGATCACTGTCATTAGAAGTCAGCAAGCTGGATAGTAGCTTGCTGGGGATGTTGCAGAGGGGATTACTATTCAAGTATGGGTTGCATTAAAAAGACCCTGAGCTTTCTTCTGACATGGAAATACTCCAATTCTGATTCTCTAATGTATGTTTTCTTCCTTTAAGTTGCCATGACCCATGGGTGACTGTTTTGGTGGAGTTGTTACAAAGAGACCAAGCTGGACTGAGGTCTGTTAAAGATTTTTAATCACAGAATTTAGCACTTCAGGGGGTGGGATTGAGGTGGAGAATAAGCATTTATATAGTCCCACTATGTTCCAGACATTTGTACTTAGTAGGTACTTGTATAAATATTATGTATTACCTAGCCTTACAAGTCTTAGCTCATTTGATCTTCAACAACCATGACAGATTTTTGTAGTTTTAATTTTAGTCATTTTCAGTCATGCCCAACTCTGTAATTTCATTTGGAGTTTTCTTGGCAAAGATACTGGAGTGGCTTACCATTTCCTTCTACAGCTCATTTTATGGATGAAGAAACTGAGGCAAACAAGGATAAGTGACTTGCCCAGGATCACACAACCTGTAAGTGTCTGAGATCAGATTTGAACACAGGAAGATGAGTCTTCCTGACTCCAGGCCCTGCACTCTATCAAAAATGCCACCTAGCTTTCCAAATAGGTGCTATTATTATCCTCTTTTTTACAGTTGAGGAAACAGGAGTAAGCAAAGGCTAAATGACTTTACCTAGTAAGTGTCTGAGGCAGGATTTGAACTGAGGCTTTTTTGACTCTTTGTCTATCACTCTATCCACTATACCACCTAAGTGCCTCTATACTAGGCTAAAATCATTAGCAGTTGAATATTGGTTAGGAATTGTTAACATGTGTAACATTTTGGTAATTGATTAGCATACATTTACAAGGAACATTTATCAGTATATTTTTCAGTTATAGATCATTTTTCACAATCTATCCTTTAATCCTTGAAATTGCTTAAAAGCAGTGAGTTCTATAAACACTAGTCATAGTTTTCTAGCTGTGGAACATGGAACCCTGTAGCTCCACAAGGCATGTCTGGAGCTTCCTTGAAAGGAAGCTTGCTTGCTGTAGACATATTTAATTCAAGCTTGTTCTATTATTCCTAGGCCCCACCCCTATAACACAGCAGGGGCTGGGAGTTCCCAGGCATCAAAACAACTCAGAAAATGAGACTCCACAGCCTCAAAGTTAGACAACCACTAATCTAAATAATTGGAACTGAAGAAAATGCATCAGAGATGGCCACTTCTTGGGAAGCAGGAAAGGCTTTCATAAATACAAACTCCTATTATATATGCTACATGTAGTAATACATACAAATTATTACATGTTATTACATAATTATTAAACACATTACATATAACATCCCTCCCAGCTAGGAGATGGATTTTATATCTGGGATTACCAAATATAAATGTGCTCCATGAAGAATTATTTGCTTTTGGAATATCAAGGTCAAGCCCAGAGATGAGCAGGGCCAATTCTATCATGGATATGGGTTGATATCTCAAAGAGTGTCTATTTTTTAAAATAATTTTTATTGAAATCTACACTTGATCACTCCTACTGTTTTGCCCTATGGTTTCTTCATAATGAAGGAACTAACGTAATTCAATTTAAATTACTGCCATTCGACTGATATTGCCCCTGACAAATCTGTTAAGTCACCTCTCAAATTAAGTGCATTTCCTCTTTTCTCATCGGTCAAGACTAATGAGGCATTTTTCTGCAAGATTATTTACCTGATGAGACAAGTGTACTCTAAGAGCTTTAGTGAGTATCATTAGTGAGTATACCAGTGAGGGGAGAGTGATGGGAGACTGAAGAGCAAATGGTAAGAGTTTTCTAAGAAAGTAATTTAAAGGCAAAGCTACTTTTAAAGATAATTTGATGGAAAAAACTTTATCATATAAACATGGTACTATGGAATGACTGTTACAATAGAGCCATAGAACATAGAGAAAGAAGGAATATTAGAGATTAACTATTCACAGGATCATGGAACTTAGAAATGGAGGGGACATTCAAGGTGATTTTCTCCAACCCTCTTGCCTTACAAGGAAATTGAACCACAGAGAAATTAAAAAGATTTGCTAGTGGTCACAGAGAAAGTAAAGAGCAGTTAGGATTGAAACCCAGGTCTCATTTCAAATCTATTGTTTTTTCCAATACGTCATGCTTTCCTTAAGTTGTTTGGCTGGGTCCGACTCTTTTTTTTTTTAATTTTTTTTTAATTTTCCCATAGTTACATATTTGGATCCAACTCTTCATGATCCCTTGGAGTTTTCTTAGCAAAAATACTGGTGTCATTTGCCATTTCATTCTCCAGTAAATTAAGGCAAATTCAGGTTAAGTGACTTGTCCAGGGTAATACAGCTAGTGAGTGTCTGAGGCTAGATTTAAATTCAGGTCTTCCTGACTCCAAGCCTAGTGCCCTATCCACTGAGCAACCTACCTGCCTCCATATTGTTTTACTAATTCCTTTTTTTTTACATACAAGGAAATTGCATCTCAGAGAGATAAATTTGTCTAAAGTTACCCAGGTATTAATGGCTAGGGCAGGACTAGAATCCAGATTAAATTCCAGTTTCATTCTATCCATTGAAGCACCCAAGGTGACTGCTTCTCAGTTTTCTTTGTTTTCACCACAAACTTTACCATAACTGAATGAGTTATTTTTCTAACAATTGTAATAGGTTTGATTCACTCTGAATTTTCTGGCTTATTCTGTCTTATGAACAATGGCACCCATCTGAAAGACTCATTTAAACTTAGGTGTACAACCCATAGCCATGAAATAATATGAAGCTATTTATATGCCATAATAAACTAATTTAATTTTAGCTTAGATAGAGCCATAAGTAACCATTTTTTGTCTTCTCAAACTTTTTAGAAAAGACAAATTCATCTGCAAAGAAGAAAAGAGCTCATCATGTATGGCCATAGGTGGTGGCAAGGGAAGAATACCTAGTAGTTTTCTATATTTCTCTTTTACCTAATTAGTCTTTCCATGTGCTAAGATCAGTTATTTTTATGCCATCCTTTGTGCAAATCTTGAGTTTCCCAGGCCTTGTTCTGGATATGACTTTCAATAATGTGGACCAATTGGAGGTCAAGATTAAAACTAAACTAATGAATTCCATCAATTGATTGGAAATGGTACACACAGAATTATGTCAAATGACTATATCCCCTCACCCCCATAAAATCAGATGGATGAGTTAAAAGGGTGATTAAAGGAGGCAGAGAAATTAAATTATTTGTTTTAAATAAAATAGACAAATAATTTCCTCTTTTCAGTGAAATAGATTGGCTCAATCCTGTCTCTGGAGATCATCCAGAGAAATGGTACATTCACTAATGCTCTTAGATAGAGTATACCTGTCTCATCAGGTAAATAATCTTACAGAAAGATGTCTCATTAGCCTTGACCGATGAGAAAGAAGGAAATGCACTTAATTTGAGAGATGACTTAATAGATTTGTCAAGAGCAATAACAGTCAGATGGCAGTGATTTAAACTGAATTAGGTTAGTTAGAACAGCTGATCTATAATATAACAAATATAGCTTAAACAGCAATAAGTAGAACATTATTAGAAACATTCTATATTTTTGATCTTGGAGAATTTGGAAGTTGTGATGTATATTTTAAAGAAGGCTAGATCTCTTCCCCCAGACCTAGAGACCCAGAGCGAAGAATGGTGACCAGTGAATGGGGGGTAGAAAAAAGGAAACAATTCTCCCCCAAAAAAGTTAATAAAAGAAAATGGAAAAATCAGTAGAGAAGCCAAATAACCCATCAAAAAAAATCAATTTAAGCAGCATGAGATAAGTCAAGAAGCCTCAATTTTTAAAAAATCAATACAATCTGAGCATCGGACAGTTCCAATGGGAAAGAAAAAGTCTATAAATAAGACTCTTGCCACTAACGGCCTGGGCTTTGCACAACATTTGAGCAAACACTGAATGATTTGATTGTTCAGAATTTGACCACAGAAACCATAGTTAAAATTCAGTCAAAAACATCCTTGGTCAAAGATTCTTAAATGCTTTTCAAATGGGGGAGGGCATTTCAGAGTTAGGGAACCAAATGTCTCAGAACCAATGCAAAATGGGTGAAATGGGTTTGAATCATCCCATCTTCACAAGGAATCCAGCAGCCCCGTACACCAGCTGGAGTTCATAAGGAACCCTGTTGTGCAAACGAGGCAAAGTGGAATTACAGTAATCGAATCCTGAAGGAAGTGACACAAGTGTAAATAACCTATTCTGAGGCGGCCTGTGATTAATGTGACAACAACTTGGCTAGGAGCCTTCAGCACTACAGGATTACCCAGCTACAGAACCAAAGTCAGGATGTTAGATTTTCTGAGACCATTTAGATCAATCAGTCCAAAGGTTCTTAATCAAATCCATAAACTTGATTTAAAAATTTTTTTCTTGTCAACTCCTTTTCAATATAATTGAAAAAACAACAAAAACAAGATAGTGCCCAGGTTTCCTGACTCCCAGTTGAGTGATGTTACCTTTGTAATTCTGGGAATTCAGTAGGGGCAATTAGATTGTAAGTTCCTTTATTGCTGGGAGGATGTCCTTTCTTTTCAACCCCCTGAGTACTATTTCCTCACCTGTAAAATGAAGTGTTTAGGCTTGATGAAATCTAAGGGACTTTCTAGCCATAGATCTATGTTATATCAGTGAAATCACAGGCTTGGTCATTCCTATTCTTCCTCTCCTCCCCTCCAAAATATGTTCAATGCCTGGCATAATACACATAAGCAATGCTAAATATATATATATATTTATATTTCATATATATATAAATTTAATTAAAATAGTTATTTATAGAAAGCCATATAACTGGTAAGAGAACCATATCTCTCAACTCCTGGTTTTATGCTCATATATCCACTCATATATTTACATGAATGTATATACATAGGCAAATAAAATACTAGGAAAAAAGAAATTCAGGTTCACCAGTCGGTCTTGTCCAACATCACATAAGTAAAATTCAAACCTGTCGTTCTTACTCCAAGACCTAGCCCTCTTGCCATGACATCCTGTTGCCTCTATAAACTTCCTCTCAATGAATTCCCCTGTAAATGCAGAGAGATAATTATTCTGTAGTTCGTACACCTAGATAGTTGATTGAGGCTATAGAAGTTAAGCAGATAGGGTCACTTGATCTACATGTGTCAGAAATGACTCATAAATATAAGGTTTCCTAACACAGAATCCAACCTTCTATCTACTACATCAGGGTTCCTAACTATTTTCAATTCCTAGACTCCTTGATTTTCCATAAACCTTTTTGTACCCTATTGAATATGAAAGGAAAAAAATTCTAGAGTTTACCATGTATCTACATAAGTAATATATATATATATGTATATATATATATATATACATATATATATATATAATGAATTAAAGAGATTAGTTTCAATAGGACAAAATAGTCATTTACAAAATATCCCCCATCTCCCAATGACAAGTTACTTGTACTGCCTGGGTATACCTGGACCCCCGACCCACACCTCCTGTACTATTCCATGAAGCAATGGGAAGGAGGCAGTATGATACAATGGAAATAGCACTGACTTTGGAGTCAGAAGATCTGGATTCAGATCTCACCTTTTATTCTTACTCTGTATGACAATGGAAAAATCATTTAACTTCCCTTTGTCCCAATTTCCTTAACTTTTTAAAATTAAATTTATTTAATTAATTAAATTTGAATCTTTTCCCACAGTTACATAATTCATGTTCTTTTCTTCCCCTCCTCCAACGCCCATCCAATAGCCAACACGCAATACTACTGAGTTTTACATGTATCATTGATCTAGACCTATTTCCATATTATTACTATTTGCACTAGAGTGATCATTTAGAGTCTATATCCCCAATCATATCCCCATCAAACCATGTGATCAAGCAGTTCTTTTTCTTCTGTGTTTCTACTCCTACAGTTCTTACTCTGGAGGTGGATAATGTTCTTCCTCATAAATCACTCAGAATTGTCCTGGATCATTGCATTGCTGCTAGTAGAGAAATCTTTTACATTCGATTGTGCCACATTGTATTCATCTCTGTGTTCAATGTTCTCCTGGTTCTGCTCCTTTTACTCTGCATCAATTCCTGGAGGTCATTCCAGTTCACATGGAATTCCTCCAGTTCATTATTCCTTTGAGCACAGTAGTATTCCATCACCAACATATACCACAATTTGTTCAGCCATTCCCCAATCGAAGAGCATCCCTTCATTTTCCAATTTTTTGCCACCACAAAGAGCACAGCTATAAATATTTCCATACAAGTCTTTTTCCTTATTTTCTCTTTGGTGTACAATCCCCAGCAGTGGTATGGCTGGATCAAAGGACAGACAGTCTTTTAAATCCCTTTAGGCAGTGTTCCAAATTGCCTTTCAGAAGGGTTGGATCAATTCACAACTCCACCAGCAATGCATTAATGTCCCAATTTTGCTACATCCCCTCCAACATTTATTACTTTCCTTTACTGTCATATTAGCCAATCTGCAAGGTGTGAGGTGGTACCTCAGAGTTGTTTTGTTTTGCATTTCTCTAATTACAAGAGATTTAGAACACTTTTTTAATGCGTTTATTGATAGTTTTGATTTTTTTATCTGAAAATTGCCTATTCATGTCCCTTGTCCATTTGTCAATTGGGGAATGGCTTGATTTTTTTTTTGTACAATTGGTTTAGCTCCTTATATATTTGAGTAATTAGACCTTTGTCAGAGGTTTTTGTTATAAAGATTTTTTTCTCAATTTGTTGCTTCCCTTCTTATTTTGGTTGCATTGGTTTGTTTGTAGAAAACCTTTTTAATTTAATGTAATCAAAATTATTCATTTTACATTTTGTAATATTCTCTATCTCTTGCTTGATCTTAAAATCTTTCTTTTCCCATAGATCTGACAGGTATTCTATTCTATGTTCACCTAATTTACTTTAGTTTCCTTCTTTATATTTATTTAAGTCATTCACCTTGTCTGAATTTCTCTTGGTGTAGGCTTTGAGATGTTGATCTAAACCTAATCTGTCGTATTTTGTTTTCCAGTTTTCCCAGCAGTTTTTGTCAAATAGTGTATTTTTGTCCCAAAAGCTGGGCTCTTTGGATTTATCATACACTTTCTTGTTGAAGTCACTTACCTCAAGTAAGTGAGGACCACTGATCCTCCATTCTGACTCTTAGCCAGTACCATAATGTTTTGATGACCATGGCTTTATAGTATAGTTTAATATCTGGTACTGCTAGGCCACCTTCCTTCACATTTTTTTTTCATTATTTCCCTTGATATTCTTGACCTTTTGTTCTTCCAAATGAACTTTGTTATAGTTTTTTTCTAATTCAGTAAAAAGTTTTTTGGTAGTTTGATAGGTGTGGAACTAAATAAGTAAATTAATTTGGGTAGGATGGTCATTTGTATTATGTTAGCTTGTCCTACCCATGAGCAATCCATGTTTTTCCAATTGTTTGGATCAAGTTTTAATTGTGTGGAAAGTTTTGTAGTTGTGTTCGTATAATTCCTGTGTTTGTTTTGGTAGATAGATTCCTAAGTATTTTATATTGTCTAGGGTGATTTTAAATGGTATTTCTTTTTCTAACTCTTGCTGCTGCAATGTGTTGGAAATATATAGAAATGCTGATGATTTACGTGCATTTATTTTGTATCCTGCAACTTTACTAAAGTTGTTGATTATTTCTACAAACTTCTTAGTTGATTCTCTAGGATTTTTTAAGTAGACCATCATATCATCTGCAAAGAGTGATAGTCTCCTCATTGCCTATTTTAATATCTTCAATTTCTTTTTCTTCTCTAATTGCTACTGTTAGTGTTTCTAGTACAATGTTAAATAATAGAGGTGACTATGGGCATCCTTGTTTCACTCCTGACCTTATTGGGAAGGCTTCTAATTTATCTCCATTGCAGATCATATTTGCAAATGGCTTTAAATATATACTGTTTATTATTTTCAGGAAAGGCTCTTTCATTCCTATACTTTCTAGTGTTTTCAATAGGAATGAGTCAATTTTTTCAAAGGCTTTGTCTGCATCTGTTGAGATAATCATGTGACTTCTGTTGATTTGGTTGTTGTTATGGTCAATTATGTGGATGGTTTTCCTAATATTAAACCATCCTTGCATTCCTGGTATAAATCCCACCTGATCATAGTGAATAATCCTCATGATCACTTTCTGGAGTCTTTTTGCTAATAATCTATTTAAGATTTTTGCATCTATGTTCATTAAGGAGATTGGTCTGTAGTTTTCTTTCTTTGTTTTTTGGTCTCCCTGGCTTTGGAATCAGTACCATATTTGTGTCATTCCTTAATTCTTAATTAAAGAAATTAGACTAGATGCCTTGTGAGGTCCTTTCCAGTGCTATATCTCGAGCCTAGGAAATTATAGCTTCCACAAAAGCCCAACCAAGAACAGAAACTGTTCATGTTCTCAAGGAGTTTGCTTTATGTGACATATATATTTTTTGTTGTGATCCCAGTTAGGGTTTTTGTGGCAAAGATACTGGAGTGATTTGCATTTCCTTCTCCAGTCCATTTTTTATAGATGAGGAAACTGAGGCAAATAGGGTTAAGTTACTTGCCCCAAGGCACATAGCTAGTAAGTGTCTGAGGCCAGATTTGAGCTCAGGTCTTCCTGATTTCAGGTTATATACATAGCTCTAGTTAAAAATAATAGACAACATTTTTATAGCTCTGTAAGCTTTTCAAAGCATTTTGCAGGTGTACACAAATTAGAGAAGGGAAATTGGAGATGGAGTGAAGTGGGTGGGGGAAAGATGACTAGAGCAATACCAATTTAGCAAATGATAACACCTAAAGAGACCAAGGGGTTCCAAAAGGTGATAGCAAAAGAGAACATTACATGAATGGAGAGTATCTTGGAAAGCTTGCAGGTCAGAGCAGGGATATCTGATATCAGAAACAGCATGTAGGCTAATTTAGAACATAGAAAACACGCAGGGGAATTGTCATTCAGTTGTTTCAGTTATGTCCAACTCTTTATGACCCCAATTAGGGTTTTCTTGGCAAAAATACTGGGCTGATTTGCCATTTTCTTCTCCAAAACAGAGGAGTAATGTGAAGTAAGTCTGAAAAGATAAGCTGAGGCCAAATCGTGAAGGGCTTTAGGTTTTTTAACGTGCTAAACAAAAAAAGTTTGTATTTTATTCTCATTGAATCTTCATCTCTCCCAGCCTCAGTTTCCTCTGTAAAATAGGCAGTTTGGGTCAGAAGATCACTAAGGTCTTTTCATTATTGAGTTTTCAATGATTTTCTCTCTTTGGTTCTTAGCTGAGAAAAAGCAATGCTCTTTTAGAGCTTGAGGTTACTGAGTGAGCTAAAGCTACAGGGCCCAGCACAAAAATTCAATCATTTGGATGGGAAATGAGATGCAGCTCAAAACCTCAGAGGAGCTAGAAGAGTCCCATAGGTGGAGAGTGAATGGAATTAATTATAGCCAGTTTGAAGAATCAAGGAAATGTTATTAAAAGAATTTTAACCAGCTGGCTTCAGTAAAACCCTATATCTCATTCACCTGAGTGATGGACAGCACTGTGTAAGACTTGGGTCCTCTGCCTTCTTTTTTATGAAGCATTTATAGTTGGTGTCCTTAAGAACTGGGAAAAAACTAGTCACTTTTAGCAATGGACGTAGTTTGAGGAGATTTTTGTTGTTGATCCTTAAAAAAATTGCAAATTCTGATTTCCATGTGGCTTAGGAAATGTGGAATATAAACCACCTTTTCCACCACTCTTTCTTACTTCATTCCCTGTCAAAACTTAGTTTACTTCTGCCCCATTTGGGTGGTCTTTTAGAGCTCTCCTCTCTTCCTAGTGATAGCAGATTCCATTCAAATTAAATAATTCCTGCTAATAGGTGAGCTAATAATGGGTCATTCTTCCCCGATAACACAGGACCTTGACTAGGGAATTCTGATAATGACAGGAGTTTTAGTTCCAGGGATATGTAGATATTCTTGATCAGAAGGCACTCAAAACTATATTAGCCCACTAAAAAATTAGGCCTTTAAGCAGCAATAGAGATTAAGCAGATGATCACTGACCTAGAGCTGAAGGGTTTCCTATTGTATACTTCAATCCTCTCATCTTACAGATGAGGAAAAAAGCTCAGAAAGATTCAATGAATCTCAGTCACTTAACTATGAAGTGTCAGAGATGGGATCTGAATTCAGGTCTTCCTGGCCCCAAGTCAAGTCCAAAACTCTCCTTACCATTCCATACTGCCTCTCTAAAAGTCGGCAAGATTAAATGACACCCTTGGCTAGGTACCTACCTATTCCATTGTCCAAAAACTCGCTTCCTGAGTAAAGAGTAAACATCTTTGTTTTAGCACAAAACACAAGGGACCCCCAGACAGAAGACAGTGCAAGGAAAGTAGCTGCTATGAGTACCCTGAAGGAGAACTAGATCATGTAAGATGAGACATCCTCCAGAAGCTACAGAATATGAAAAAAACCCCAGGTCATTCATCCTCGACATGAACTGGTTGCCTTGTGATTAAGCAAATAGCTATAAATTGCTCCCAGAACAGAATATGAGGAACTATTTCTAGAATGTATAAAATTATAAATAAGAAGAAGACAAGGGATTGTGGGAAAACTTATATGAATGAATGCAAAAGGAAGAAAGAACAACCAGGAAAACATTGTAAACAATGATTGCAACAATAAATAGAAAAAGAACAAGAACAAAATTTCAGCTATATATTATAGGCGGCTAGGTGGCACAGGGGATAGAGCTCTGTGAATGGAGTCATAAAGACTTCATGAGTTCAAATAGGTCCTCAAATACTAGCTGTGTGAACTTGGGTAAATCATTTATCCCTGTGGGCCTAAGTTTTCTCATCTGTAAAATGAGCTGAAGAAAGAAAGGACAATCCACTCCAGTACTTTTGCGAAGAAAATCACAAAAGGGGTCACAAACAGTAAGACACAACTGAAACAACTAAACAACACTGTAATTAAAAGGATCAACTTTGGCCTTGAACAAGAGATATGAGAATATATCTCACTCCCTTCTTTGCAGATGCCAGAGACAAGGGGACAATTAGAATACTAATACTATCAATGTAATTGATAGCATATGCAGTTCTTATTTTTTATTCTGTATTATAAGGCATAGATTTCTAAGCAGGGGAGAAGGAGGGATATTTTAGGAAATTAGGGTGAAGTAAAAACAAAAGATGTCACTAACTTTTTTTTAAATAGCATGCTCAATTTGCAAAATATTAAATGACTAAGGACATAGTCTAGTAATCATATGTTTTTATATGTTCATGATAGCATGGCAAAATTTTAATTATAGATTCTCCAATTCTCCCAATACCTCTTGTATGGGGTGGCTGGACATCCAAAAGGCTTCTTATTAATCCTCCAAATTCCTTCCTTCGCTAATATCAGAGTGAGGAATCTGAGAGTAGGTTTTGATAGGGGTCAGAGATACAATCCAGATAGGGACAGGTTACTTTCCAATAGAATGTAAACTTAAGTTTAAGAGCCAAGACATGAATATTTTATCTTATATCATGCTCCAACCCCTTCTCTCCCACTTCACTATAGTGCTTGAACACAAAGTGCAATCTTAATAAGTTCTGGATGAATGAACGACTACTGGGAATAAGGAAGGGTATGCCAAGCAAGTGATAAAAAGAACTATGAAGCCAAAGGCTAACCCACTTGTCCAATTCATAATTTTTTCCATGGCCCAGCACTTCTTCCAGTTATAGCCCCCGTCTTGGGATTGCATTGCTAATGACCTACATCACTTTGAAAACAAGGGTTAATAATTTTGGTATTTGTAATGAATCTCTTTTCCTTGGCTTCTGTTATTTAGCACATTTTAGAAAAGAAAGGAAATGTAAACATTTCCATTCCACATCTAATACAATTAGAAGGTCATTACACATGCTGTAGCAAAAAACAGCTGTTCCAAAGATCCCTATTAGATTTTTAACAGAGTTTTATTTGTTCTGGGGGGGGAAAGCACCCTTTAAATTATGATTTAATGAGACTGTAAAATGTTAAACACCAAGTGGTTACTTATTAGAGCCGTATGGAGCTTGGCAGTTTGGGTTCATAAGTGGTAAGCTGAATGTTTTCCTCCTCTTCTACAGTCTACCTCTTCTTCCCTCCTGACTCGGTCCAGGTTTTTAGAAACAAACCATTTCTCTTTAAGCAGATGCAAACTCTGGATTCCTGAGGTCCAGCCAGCTTTCAGATCACTCAACTCCATGTAGAATCAATTTAAATTATCATAATTTGCTCCTGAAATCACAAATGCCCTTCCCATCATCTCTAAGGAAGTAAAATCTCTCTCTCTGCCTCTTGTGTGTGTTTCTGTGTCTATCTCTGTGTCTCTGTCTCTCTCCTCCCTTTATCTCTCCCTTTTCTTTCCACCCCTCTACTTCTTTATCTCCTCCTCCCCAGAGTCTTTGTCTCTCTTTATCGTTCTTGGCTCTCTGTCTTTTTGTTCTCTCCATCTCTTTGTGCTGTTTCTCTCTCTTTTTTGTCTCTCCTATCTTGTTTCTTCTCTTTTCCCATTCTTTCTTTCCCTGTCCCTTCCCCCTAGTAGGAGAAGTCTGACAGAATTGTTCCCAAATTCGGAGTCCTAAATTAATGTCTCAAAGTTTGAGCACCTTGCATTTTTCTCTTGGATTATGCAATATTTTCACAGTTCTGGCTGCTGAGGGGAAAGATGAGGGACAAGATGGAACTCTTGACTGATGATTTACCAGTGATTTATTGCATACACATATATTCACAGGGTACAAGGCTGAGCAGTTAATGCACCAACATTTACAGTGATTGCCATATAATATGAGAGTTGGACTGTAGGAAAATGTAACCCAAGGTTTCATAAGTAGGTTGTTTAAATGCAAAATAATTATTAAGCACTCTTTCTTAGCATTCACCCTGAGATAAGTAGCCCTTAAGAAAAAGTCTAGTACAAAATGACATTTTAAAAAAATCACCTTTCATATCAATGGCATCCCAAGGTGTTTTACATAGTAATTGGATCGTAGTAGAGTAAGCATTTAAGGAAATGGATCTGCTCTTGGGGACTAAGCAGTCATTTATTGTTAAACTTGAACTTCATTTCATTGAATGTAGATACTTATGTCAAAACCTCCTATAATCTTTGTCAGGACAACAACAGTAATGGAAACTTAGAATTATAGAATAATAGACCTGAGAAAGGCTTTATTAGAAATTAAGTCCACTTCTGCTCTCACTCCACTCCCCACCCCTAGCTATAACATGGAGAAATAGCTGTGATCTAATTAATGGAAAGAGCTTTGAACTTTGGTTCAAGTCTTCATTTGGCTTCTTACCATGGGTTACCATTGCTTAATCTCCCTGGACCTCAGTTTCCTTACTTGTAAAACAATATTTGCCCTACCTATCTTGAGCCTTCTCATTTCTAATCTTGACTATTAAAATAGACTTTTAATTGGTCTTTCTGTCTCCAATCTCTTCCCTTTCCAATCTATCTCCCACACAGTGGCCTAGATGGTATTTCTGAAGCATGGCTGGGCAAGTCACTGCCCTATTTAACAACTATCAATGACTCCCTGTTGCTTCAAGAATTAAATTCAAATTAATCCATTTGACTTTTAAAGCACTTCACAACCAACTTATCTATCCAGTTGCATTATATATTATTTCATAATTTGCACCCTATGGCCAAAGCAAAGTGGCCACCTTGCTATCCTTTCCATGTGACTTTCAGATATGCTATCTCCTTGCCTTTTCTTAGACAACCTCTTGTCCCTAGAAGGTATTTCTTTCTCACTTCCCTCTCTCTCAGAATTCCTAACTTTCTTTAAAGTTCAGATCAACTACAGCCTCCTA
Source organism: Gracilinanus agilis (assembly GCF_016433145.1). Classification (NCBI taxonomy): domain Eukaryota; kingdom Metazoa; phylum Chordata; class Mammalia; order Didelphimorphia; family Didelphidae; genus Gracilinanus; species Gracilinanus agilis. The sequence goes on from NC_058131.1 coordinate 578,341,657, forward strand.
TATGATTTATTTCCCAATTTTCCAGCAACTGCTGGCTTGTATTTACTAAAATACATACAAAATATTTTTCCCAATATAATGTAAGCACCTTGAGGTGAGGAGCTGATTTATTTTTATCTTTCCATCTCCATTACATAGCCTAGTACCTGTTACATTTTTGTTGTCATTTTTCAGTCAATTTTTAGTCATCCCTCACTGTGACTCCACTTGGAGTTTTCTTGGCAGAGATATTGGAGCAGTTTGCCATTTTTTTCCCTATCTCATTTGACAGATGAAGAACTGAGGCAAACATGGTTAAATATCTTGTCTGAGGTCATATAGCTAGTAAGTGTCTGAAGTCAAATTTAAACTCAGTTTCTCCTGACTCCAGGACCAGCACTTTACTATGTTATTAAGAGCCCCATCTCTTGCATAGTAGGTACCTAATAAAACTTGATTGATTGATTGATTATGTATCTTACCTTTTTTTCATAATCACAAACTAAAGTATTAATGGGATCCTTTGACTCTCTTCTCACCCTGGCATGTTCTTCCTTTTTGAGGCCATGCTTTTCTATCAAAACTTTGTTACCATGATTTGGTTGCCTTCTCCTGAAGACCTTGAGATTCCCTCTCTTCCAATGGTGAATTTCTCCCAGAACTTCTATTTTGAAGATGGGCCTAGAACAGTCATTCTTCATCCTCAACAGTTTGTCTCCATGACCTAGCACAGGAACTGCTCCCCTACCACCACTATCTCCTGATTTTCATCTTCCTTTTATCTATTTTTCCACCACTAGAATGTAGGTTCCTCGAAGGCAAGGACTATCTTTCTTTTTTGCTTGTATCCCCAATACTTAGCACAGTGCCTGGAACATATTAAGAACTTAATAAATGCTCATTGAAATTTTACAAATGATGATACTGAGGCCCAGAGAGGTTAAATAACTTACCTAAGGTCCCACAGCTATTAGACATCAGAGACTGGGTTAAAAGAATTTCCAGAATCCCAATCTATTTGCCATTATATCATGCTACTATAACCTCTTTCTGTTTGGCTGAACATAGTCAATATAGCTTTAAATCATTTATTGGATTATCATTGTTATGTTTTACAATTACAAGTTATAATTAGGCAAATATGACTCATCCAACTTCACATGCCCAATTCTTAACAGCCCAACTGCGTGTCAAGACACAAATCAGAATGCAATTAGATACTGACTTGATGCTAAATAGAAAGTTCATAATTTATTATCTCTCTTTCATAGAAGATCATAGTGGTAAAATGGATTGATCTCATTGTCTTTAATGGGAGAATGGAGACAGGGTTGGTGTCAAACATAAAGAAGATTAATATAGATATTAATTTGACATGTTTGCCAAGGACCCTCTTAAATTACAATGGATTGATGTTCAAATTTTACCCATTAAAGCCAAGCAAGAGATATTGTTTGATTTGTTTGAACACTTAAAAGTTCTGCATTTTCTCTATATGTGTAAATGGTCTTTATTTTCTGTATATACTAAATGTCTTCCATAGGAGGATTACTACAGTGACTTAAATGTGGTTTGGCAGTAACCCTGAAAAGATTATGGAGTCAGACCACCAGCTTAGACAATTGTTAAGAACCTGAAGTAGTAAGAGATTAGGGCTTGCAATATTAAGATCAAGCCAGGTGGAAACAGAGAATCTCACCTTTAGAGGGTTGTCTAGCAGGTGGGGCATATGTGTATGTATCGTGTGTGTCTTGTGTATATATTGAGAGACACATACCCATGAGTCTATGTATATCTATATGTATACAGAGGAACAAGCATTTTTATAATGCCTGCTCCACAGCAGGAACTGTGCTAAGGACTCGATAAATGTTATTTCATTTGATCCTTACAACTACTCTGTGAGATAGATGCCATTATTATTCCCTTTTTATGGTTGAAGAAATTCTGGAAACTCAGGAAAATTTTTTCAGATGAAATTCTCTCTAGACACACTGCCAAACTAATAGAATCCTTGTGAGAATCCAAAAAGATAATAAGCAGGATATACTTATAAAAGACAAAGAGCTAATAATAATAGCATGTATAAAACATTTTAAGATTGCAAAGCACTTTACCTATATAATTTCATTTGATCCTCACAATAACCTATCATTATCCCCATTTTATAGATGATGAAACTGAGGCAGGGAAAGATTAAGTGATTTGCCCAGGATCATAGAGCTAATAAGTACCTGAGGTCAGATTAGATACAGGACTTCCTGACTTTAGGACTTAGCCACTGTTATATCTTTCTTTGAAAAGGAAAGTTAAGAGTAGCCATAAAGACTTGTAATGTAGACATTAATATAAAACAGGTATGAGTCCTATGAATCCCCCTCCCATTTTGGTAACAATGGAGTCAGAGAGGCATAAGAAGTAAAATTTATTTAAAATCATAAAATTATCATTTTATCCAGAAATGATTTATTTTATACTATTCCTAATATGCCATCTTTTTCTAATGACCAAAAAATTTATAAATTCATAAAAGCACAAATGAAACAAAAAAGTCACAGGAAAATTTTATAAGATGGCTAAGAAAATGGCTAAAGATAAACCCAGTTCTCCTTTGTCACAGAAAAAAGTAAAATATGTGCCAAGTAGCATAAAAAAATAACAAAAAGATAGGAAATGGGAGAAATACTTATTAAGAAAACACCCCATAGAAAACTGAAAAGAGAAATTGAACAAATAAGTTTGCAAAAAAGACCTTACAATGAAATGAAGCCATACTATGAGTTTTTAAAAAGCACAGTGACAGTTACAACCTGATTACTAGAAATAAGACTGGAATAACTTCAAGAAGTCTCCGAGTATGTAAGGTTAATAAATGATTTTCTAAAAAAAGGACAACATTTATGATCATTTTAAAAGATTTTGAGAAGGAAACTGATTGCTTAAGGGGAAAAGGTAGATAATTTTAGTAAAGACGTAGCCACTCAGAAAAATAAATAGAATGCCAAAATACAGAGATCTCAATAATAATATTAGTCAATAGTCAAAACCTAGCAAAATTTAGAGAACTTCTAAGATCTCTACAAACTAATGTAACTGATTATGCTAGAACATATCATTGAACAGAGAGATGATGTGAAAATTATTCATTTCCTGAACAATAATGTTGAAACAAAAATTCAGAGTACTATATATCAGAGAATCATAAAAGAAAATCTCCTAGAGGTTTTAGAATTGGAAAAAACCAGATCATTTGATTATACAGGACAGACTTAGAAAAACCACAATTTTAACTCAACAAGAAAGATGGATACCAAGTTTCAGATATTCAGCATTAAACAAAAAAAAAACTTAAAAAGGTATAATGAATAAAAAAAAAGAAAGGGGAGGGAAGATGATCCAAATATCATAATATTATTCCTGTCACAAGAAATTAAATAAGACTATAAAAAGAAATTATAAAAAGCATTATTAATTTATGTCCCCCAAATAAATTAATACATTGAAAATTTGAACTTAAATCTCAATGGGAAAAAAATGTAGATTTTCAGAGGGAAGGAGGAGTTTGAATCTCTCCCACTTAGGTCTATGGTAGCAGAATATTTGACATAAATATTCATCAAACAAAAGAAGCCCATAAAAAGCAAAAGTTAACATTAGTTAGTATTTACATGTTTCAAAGACAAGACAAGTTTCCTGTCTTTTAAGTCTCAGCTTGTCTGACAGTCATTGAGTAAAAATTGAGAACAATTATGGGCAATGTCTATGAAAGGGAAAGGGATCAGATATAAATATCCTAGAAGACAGAAGGTGTAGCGAGGTAGAAATGAATCAATATTTCCTGGAATGTAGTATCACAGTTGAATGTCATTTAGACAAAAAGGTAGAGAAATGTATGTAGGAGGGGGAGGTAAGGGGAAATCTGGAAACACTCTTATCTTCTCTGTGTAAAGAAGGAGGTTGTTAGGTTCATTTGTTTTAGAAGTCTCGTTTTCCACATGGTTCATTTAGAAAACGGAGAACATTTATAGGCAAAACCCATGAAGACTGATCAAATAGAAGTAGCCTAGAGGAAAGTAGGATTGGGGAGGAGGATAAATTTAATAAAACCATAGGATTATCAATAAAATATTTTCCTATTTGATCCAGTCATCCCATTATTGGATATAGTTCTCCAGGATGAAAGAAGCAGAAAGGCCCAGTGTATATCAAAATATTTGTATTGGTGACTATTGGGTTAACAACAACAAAGAAAATTGGAAATAAAGCATCTATCCATTAACTGGGCAATGGCTGAACAAATTATGCTGTAAAAATGTAATGGACTAAAAATAAGAAACAGTGCATATAGGGAATTAGGAGAAAAATGAGAAAATGTGTAAGAACTAGTGCTGAATGAAGTGTACAAAACCAAGATAATGATACACATAATGACTATGATAATATAAATGGAAAGAACACTCACAGGAAGCCAAACTTTGAATCATTTTAATGATCAGTCCTGGTGCTTAGAGAACAGATGATGTTACATAGACAGTCAGATATATCAATGTGTTGGTTGACTTTGCTTAACTATCTTGTAAGAAAGGGCTTGTGATAAGAAATATAGTTTAACTCTCAAATAACTACAATATAAAACAAAAATTATAAACAAAACTTAATTTTTAAAGACAGTAGTATCATTGACTTGTTATGGGAAGAGACTTTGGAGATGGTCAGCTTACTCCTTCACCCCGTGAAAGATGGAGAATGAGAAGCAGAAGGGTAGGGTGATTCTAGGGAAGTACTGTTTATTCTACTGTGCCCTGTTGCATCCTATCTAAATTAATGATTTTTAAATGGATAACCTAAATTGAAGGTCTAGCAAACAAAACAGAAAGAAAATCTATAGATGAAGTCTCTGAAGAAGTCTAAAAGGAAGCAAGAAGTGCAGAGAGAAATAAGCTAAATATTTTTAAAAGATTTTAACAAAGGTCATTCAAAAAAGGAAATGTAGATGATTTATCTATATTCTCACTTAAATTGGACAATGGCTATATTAGGAGAAAAATAATTTAAAAAGCATAATCAGAGAATCCAGGTTTGGGATCGGAAGTAGGATAAGAGTATCTATGAGGAGAAACTGAGATTAGGTACTTTTATTAAAACAAACCACAGTCAACTAACTCTGATTTTTTTAAGAGCAAAGCCATGTGTTTGGAACAGTAAATATTGAAAAGAGAAAATTTAAAATGAAAACTATTTATACATATATTAATGTTATTTTGATTGAGAAAAAATATTAATTTTAACCTTGCATATAATGGGCTAAACCTTCCCATAAAAAGAAAAAATACCTGTCTGAATTAGAAATAAAAAAAATGACATATGGATAGAAGCATGCTTAAAACATAAGGACCAATACAACTAAAATTATGGAATGGAAAAAAATGCTTATGGTTCAGGCAAATAGAAAATGATCATTTAAAGTATGATTTTTAAAAAATAAATAATGAATAAAATAGAAATTGTCAGGAAAGACAGAGTGAAAAGTAAAGGCACTTTTAAAAAAGTATACTTAAAGATTCCTTACATAAAGGAATAATAGATTTATTAAATATATGTCTCTTAAGTGGCAGAGTCCAATGAAAATTAAACTGTTCCCCATCTCTTAGAGTGCAGTAGTATTCTATCATAATCATAAGTCACAATTTGTCTAGCCTTTCCTCAAGTGACTGGCATCCCTTCAATTTTCAGTTCTTTGCCACCGCAAAGAGAGCAGCTCTATATATTTTAGAACTTATAGAGTTTTTCCTCTTTTTCCTTGATCACCTTCAGAAATAAATCTAATACTGATATTTCTATTACAAAAGTTACTATTGATTACTATTATAAAAGATATATGCAGATTTATAACTCTTTAAAAATAATTCCAGATTGTTCTCCAAAATGGTTAGATCAGTTCACAGTTCCACCAACAATGTATTCCTTTTGTCTCCATTTTCCCACATCCTCTACAACACTTTTCATTTTTCTCTTCTATCATTTTTAGCCAATATGATAGGTGTGGGATGAGATCTCAGAGTTGTTTTCATTTGCATTTCTCTAATCAATAATGATCTCGAGTACCTTTACATATAGTTATATACAGCTTAGAGCTCTTTATCTAAAATGTCTGTTCATATCTTTTGATCATTTATCAATTGAGGCGTGGCTTGTGTTCTTATATTTGACAAATTTCTGAGTATTTGAGATCAGGGAACTCTGTCTGAGAAATGGCCTATAAATTTTTTCCCCAGCTTACTGCTTTCCTTCCAATCTTTGCTACATTAGCTTTGCTTGTACAGAACTTTTAAAATTTGATGCATTCAAAATTATCCATTTTGCATCTCATAATACTTTGTCTCTTGTTTATTCCTAAATTCTTCTCCTAGCCCTATGTCCACAAGTAATATGTTCCCTGTTCTTCTAATTTGTTTCTGATATCTCACTGTATGTCCAGATCATATATACATTTTGATCTTAACTTGGCAAATGGTGTAAGATACTGGTCTATAGGGGGTAGCTAGATGGCTGACTGGATTGAGAGCAAGGCCTAAGGAAGAGGGAGGTCCAAGGTTTACATCTTGCCTCAGATACTTCCTAGCTGTGTGACCCTGGGCAAGTCATTTAACCCCCATTGCCTAGCCCTTACCACTCTTCTGCCTTAGAACCAATACACAGTATTGATTCTAAGATGGAAGGTAAAGTTTTTTAAAAAAAAAGATATTTGTCTATATCTAATTTCTGCCAAACTGCTTTCCAATTTTCCCAAATAGTGAATTCTTATTCAAAAAATTTGGATCTTTTCTTTCGTCAAACACAAGTTTATCTTTTACAGCTGTTTATTGTATCACTGTTCTGACCCATATATCTATTTTTCTTTTCCTTAACTAGTGCCAGATAGTTTAGAAAATTACTGCTTTATAATGTAATTAAAAATATAATACTTTATTTCCTTTACATTTTGTTATAATTATGGGAGGTCTTTTGTATCTATTTGAGGTGGTAGAAATGGTGTACAGAGAGGAATAAGATGGCACTTCTCCTTTATAACAATTGCCCAGGCAGGATCCTCAGGTCAAAAGAGGTTTATCCTTTAGGACCCACCTGGGGTTAATTAATTGATATATCGATTTGGGCTCTTCAGCTAGGATAACGACAATATTCTGACTGCGTTGTCTACCTTCCCAAAACAAGCTTTGAAACTGATTTAGGAAGGTACTTTAAACTTTATATTAAACAGGAAGGATAAGGGTAAAGGACTGTGTTATAGGAAACCCTACTTTAATTGTTACTAATGAAATTCTCAACTGCTGGCAAATGAAGAATCAATGTAGCTTCCCTCTGGTTCAGCCTGGCCAGGACTAAACCAGAGTAGGTAAACTGCTGGGAAATCTTCAGCTTCTTCTTCTGTAGATCTTCAGCCTTACAGCTGAGTTCTATCCAACATTCTATCCAACTGACTTATTTGTCAATCAAAGGTGAACTGCAAGCTCCCAGAGATTCAATATAACAATTTTCATTAATTCATTTTATATTCTTAACCTTTCATTTTTCCAAATGAATTTTGTTCTTATTTTTCTAGTTCAGTAGAATGTTTTTGGTATTTTAATTGATAAGTCATTGACTGAGTAGATTAGTTTAGGTAGCATTGTCATCTTAATTATGTTAGCTCTGCCCACCCATGAACAATTAATATTTCTCTGATAATTTAAATCTGACTTTATTTGTTTAAAATATGTTTTATAATTATGTTCATGTCAATTCTGGGTTTGTTTTGGCAATTACACTCTTAGGTTTTTTATTTTATCTATGGTTATTTTAAATGGGTTAACTTTTACTATCTTTTCTTGTAGGAAATTTTTGGTGATATGTAGAAATGCTCATGATTTATATAGGTTTGTTTTATATCGTGCTACTCTGCTAAAATTATTTATAATTTCAACAAATTTTCAATAGAATCTCTAGGATTTTCTAAATATAATAGCATATTTTCTGTAAAAAATAGTAATACTACATCTTTGCCTGTTTGGATTTCTTCAATTTCTTTTTCTTCTCTTATTGCTATTTGTAGCATTTCTAACACAATACTAAATAACAAATAAAAATAATGGACATCTTTGTTTCATTCCTGATCTTATAAGAAAGGTTTCTAATGTATCTCCATTACATATAATATTTGCTGATGGTTTTAGGTATGTACTTATTTTTCTAAGGAATTTATACCTATACTTTCCAATGTTTTTAACAGTAACAAATGTGGCATTTTGTCAAAAGCTTTATTTTTATTTTTATTTTATTTTATCTTTAAATTTTATTTATTTAATTAATTAATTTAGAATATTTTTCCATGGTTATATGATTCATGTTTTTCCCTCCCCTCCTGCCTCCCTCATCCCATAGCCAATGAGCAATTCCACTAGGTTTTACATATATCATTGATCAAGACCTATTTCCATGTTATTAATATTTGCAATAGTGATTGTTTAGAGTTTACATCCCCAATCATATCCCCATCAAACCATACCAAAAGTTTGTCTGCATTTATTCATGTAATCATACAATTTTATTATGTTTTTGATGTAACTATGTTAATAGTTTAACTTCTATTAAACCATCACTGCATACCTCATATAAATCCTATTGGTCATAATGTGTAATCTTTGTAATATATTGTTGTAGATTTTAGCTAATATTTTATTTAGGATTTTTGCATCTAGGTTCATTAATGAAATCAATCTGTAATTTGGTTTTGCTCTTCTTGGTTTGGGTAACAGCACCAAATTTGTTTCATAAAATGAATTTGGCAAGATTCCTTCTTTACCAATTGATCTAAATAATTTATTTAACATAGGAATTTGATGATCTTTATTTGTTTGGTAAAATTCACCTGTAAATCCATCTGGCCCCAATACTTTTTTTCTTGGGAAATTTATTTATGTCTTGTCCAATTTCTTTTCCTAAAATAGGTTTGTTTAGATATTTTATTTCTTATTTTCCATCTTAGAATTAATACTACAAATTCGTTATAAGGCAGAAGAGCAGTAATGACTCGGGCAATGGATGTTAAGTAACTTGCCTGGGGATCACACAGCTAGGAAGTGCCTGAGGTCAAATTTGAACCCAGGACCTCCCATCTCTAAGGGAGATACACTGAGCCACCTATCTACCCTCTGTCTCCCACTTTAAAATGTCTTTTTTATAAGCACTATCTTTTTAGGTTTGGAGTTTTGATCTATTCTGTTATCCATTTGCCTTTTATGAGTGAATTCATCTCATTCCTCTTCAAAGTTATAATTATTAATTGGGCATTTCCCTCTATTCTGTTTTTCATCACTGTTTTTCCTTCATTGTCTCTCTTTATTTTATTCTTCCTCAGAAATCTAATTTTCTTCAAACCACTACCTCCCAGATCCCCACTCCTTCTTCAGTCTCACCCTTATTTTCCTCCTCTACCCTTCTAATGTTTCCTCCCTTGTCTTACTCACATAGTTGTTAATATATTTATCCTTGTAAGGGAATCTCCATTATACCTCTCTTACATTCATGTTTCTTACTATAAATGACCTCTATTATTCCTTCCTTCATTTTATGCCCTTGCCCTCTTTTTTTCTTAATCCATATGTCATTTCAGAATTCTCCCTCTTACTCTTAATCTTTATTGCCTTCCTATCTCCTTATGAGTTAAGAAAAAATTTACCCTTCTATCTGTATGTATTATTCCCTTTTTTACTCAGGTCCTAGCATCGCTAGTCCTCCATCCCCTCCTTCCTTTCATTGTAACATTTTTTTCTTTCATGATTCTTTTATGTGAGATAATTATTCCAATTTATTCTTCCTCTTATACTTTTATTTTATTTTTGACTCATTCCATTATATTCAACTCAACCTCAAAGCAAGCCACCCAATTAATGACACAATTCTTAAGATTTAAATATAACATTTTCTCATTTAAGAAATAAACAGTTTGACCTTATTAAAACCTTTATAATTGTTCATTCTTATTATCTTCTTGTGTTTCTTTTCATTTTTATAGAACAAAATTTTCATTCAGCTCTGAATTTTTTCTTCAGGAATATTTCCCTTTAATTTTATTAAGTGACTACTTTTTTCTTGCATGATAATAGTCAACTTTGCTGGTTAGGTTATTCTTGGTTGTAAACCCAGCTCCTTTGCTTTTCAAAATAACATATGCCAACAAAAAGGAGAAGGACCTATATGCACAGAAATATTTAAAGCAGTTATCTTTAGAGGTGCCCATATTTGGAAAGTGAGGCGATATCCATAAATTAGAGAATGGCTGAGTAATTTATAGTACATTTTTGTAATGGAATACTATTGTGCTATAAAAAATGACAAACAGGAGGAACTCAGAAAAACCTGGAAATACTTAAAAAACTGAAGCAGAGTGAAATAAGCAGAACCAGAAGAACATTGTACTGTGACAGAAATACTTTACAAGGAAAACTATGAATAATAGTTATTCTTAGCAATACAATGATACAAAACAATCCCAAAGGACTCATGATAAAATGACATCTACTTCCAGAGGGAAAAAAAATACTGAGTCTGAATGTAGACCAAAGCAAACTTTTTTCTCTTTATTAATTTTTTTCTATTTCAGTTTCTTTCCACAAAAGTATCAATATGTTTAAAGTTTTTTACATGATTGCACATGTAAAATGTACATGAAATTGTTTACTATATCAAGGGACTGGTAGATGGCATGAGGGAAAGAATTCAAGACTCAATATTATTTGAAAAATGTTGAAAACTTTTTACATGTAATTGGGAAAAATAAAATAAATGAAGAGAAGGAAAATATAATTTCAAAAACAAAAACAAAATATTGTATCACATGCCCTTTGTTGTTTTAAGCAGATGCTGCTAAACCTTATTATCCTGATTATGCCTACACAGTATTTAACCTGTTTCTTTCTAGTTGTTTGTAGCATTTTCTCCTTAACATGGAAGTTACAAAACCTATCTATAATGTTCCTGTGCGTTTTCCTGTTGGGATCTATGATATCTTTAAAATTGTACTTTATCTTCTGGTTCCAAAACATCAGAACACTTTTCTTCAATAATTTCTTGAAGTACAGTGTTTAAACTCTCTTCTTTTTATCATACCTTTCAGGTATTCCAAGAATTCTTATATTGCCTCTTCTCTATCTTTTTTCTAAGTCAGTTGCTTTTGTAAAGAGATTTTTCATATTCTCTTCTATTTTTTCATTTTTACTTAGTTCAATTATTTCTTATTGTCTTGGCCAATTCTAATTTTTAAAGGATTATTTTCTTTGGTGAGTTTTTGGTTCTCTTTTTTTTATCAGGTTGACTTTTCACTGCTTTTTTCAAAACCCTCACTTTTTTTCAACCTTTCTCATTTTTGACATTTTAATATTTTTTTAAAGCTCTTCCAAGGACTCTTTTCAGGCGTATGTCCATTTTACATTTTTCTTCGAGGGTTTGGAAGTGGATGCTTTAATTTCACTGTATTCCGAATTTGATCCCTGATTGTCTTTGCTTCCAAAGATGCTACCTAGGGTTGAGTTCTTTCTCTTTTGCTTACTCTTTTTTTAATTTTTAATTTTAGTGGCCTATTTCTTAATTTTAAAATTTATATTAGTGTCAGATTCTTCTCTATGTATAATGGATAATGTCTCAAGATTTAGTTGTGCTGTTGTTTTTGTCATTATTCCCTGAGCTCTCTGGAGGTCTTTGACTCCTTGTTTCTTCTAATTTCAATATTATTCAATTTCAATATTCAATATCAATCAATAAAATCAATATTATAGGGTTTCCAGCCATGCTATGTCTTTCAACACTTTTACCTACTGCAGTTTTTACAGAGGCTGGAGCCACAATCAGTTGGTTGAAGATTCTGAAACTGAGGCTATGGCCTATATAGCTTATTATGGAAGAGTCCTAGATGGATGTTAGATTGTACAATCCACCTAGGAACTCCCTAGGGTCAGTGAAGCACAAAAACTCTTAATTTAGAGAAATATAGTTTATTTTAAAAAGGAAAGAAAGAAACTGGTAGCACTATCCAAACTAACTACACCCAACTTCTGAGTCTCCTGCTTAAGGAGAGTCTTCATTTTCTTCTATGGGCCCTACTTAATCCTCCCTATCTAAGAACTCCTTCCCAGTCCTCTCCCCCACAATTCTATCTGACTTGATCTAAACTTACTACCAATAATTAATAATAAATAAAGGATGAAAACCCTGTTTATGACTGCTGTATTAAGTAGCCAAAGTTATAGATGAAAAGCTTTGGATTACCTTAACCAATTGGAATTCTGGCAGCTAGACCACTGGCAGATGAAACCTGGACTCAGGGAAATTGTTTCCCTTCAAGTAAATCCTCTTCCTGGATGCCAAGGACTTCCCTACAAAATCCGACCCTCTAGGGAGAATCTCTCAGAGGAAAAACTCTCCTTCAGTTTGATGGGAATTGTAGGCAGGGAGACAACACCTTTCTCCAGCTTGGTCAAAATCCAAGAAGGAAGTAAAGTTCGGTTATTTTCAGTTATAGACCTACAATTCCTTTCTACCCAGAATCCTTTCCCAGGGTTTATCTCAAAATTCCCTTCTTTCAACTAACCCTAGAAAAACAGATTATCCCTAACTTATTCCTATGATAGTTGCCTCTAGGCAATGTGTATTAAGTTGTTACTATTAGGTAGAGCCCTCCTAGCTTCTTCCCAAGTTGTCTTACTTTGGACAATTGTTTCTCCCTGATTCTGACCTATTTTTTCTGTGAACTAGGGATCAATTAATCTCTCTCTGAGAACTTTACCAAATTCATCTTATGAGACAAATAAGGCTGTAATTGTCAAATCAGGAAATGATAATTCACAGAAAGGAAATTACAGTCCAACAACATTAGTGAATATTAAAGGGAGCTTTTAAAATAAAATATTAAAAAGGAAAATGCACCTATATATCCAAAAGTATTTGTTCTGATTGAGTTGCATTATATTAGGATATGTAGTCAGATAGGAAGCCAAATAGGTTAGACTATTAGAACACCTCTCCATTGCCTGCTGTGTTGTAATCCCCTTTGATATAGGCATTACTGAGTAGTCTACTAGTTAGGCTTGGAACTGACTAAGATCAAGAGGGGGAAGCAAGTTGGCTCAGTGAATTAAGAATTAGACCTAGAAATGGAAGGTCCTAGGTTCAAGTCAGGCCTCAGAAATTGGACTTATGTAATACTATGATCTTAAAATAATTAAGTATGGAAGTAATACTAAAGGCAAAGGAACAGCATATAGTGAGTGTAAGTAGTGTGTTACCAAAGATGGCTTATAAATGAGAAATAGCATGAATTAACTAGAGAAACTAATGATAAGGAAAAGAGATGGGCTAGTTATGTAGCAAGATGATGAATAATAGATGACTTAAGTGTTACAGTCATACCTCCAACATATATTAAAACCTAGAGAATGGTCTCCATCTCTGAAGGTTTTGGCCACTGACATAGACAAGCAATACATGGTATGAGTACATATAGAAGACCTGCCCCCTTTATGTAGGTGATTGGGGATGTAGACTCGAAACAACCACACCAATGTAACTATCAATAATATGGAAATAAGTCTTGATTGATGACACATGTTAAAACCAGTGGAAATGTGCGTTGGATACGGGGGTGGGGTGAAAGGGGGTTAAAGGAAAAGTAAAAACATGAATCATGTAACCATGGAAAGTTTTTCTAAAAAAAATAAAATATTTAAATAAAAAAAAAGAAGACCTGCCCCTTTTATGTAGGGAGATCACTTCTTCATCATAATAGTCATCTGTAGTAGTGGGTCTTATTTTAGGCAAATCTAAAACATAAAAATCTGAAGTTCAGGAAATACTGATTCAGAAATGAAATTAAAGTTCTTTTTATAAAATGACTTGTCCTAGGATTCTTTTGAATATACAGATTTCATAATCCATTTAACATGATTTGATGACTGTCCTCCTTACCCCCTAGTTCAGTTATAAGAAGTTGAGGGTTTTTTTAAAGTATCTTTTGACAATAGATAGATAGATAGATAGATAGATAGATAGATAGATAGATAGATCTTGCAATGAGCGTACTGAAGTTTTTAATTTCTTGTTTATGAACTGGCTAGTATCCTCTGGTTGTCAGCTTATGATGATTGACAATTCAGTTGGCCAGCAGAAGACTTTAGCATAATAGATCTATATTTTCTTTCTTTCCTCTGTTGGTATAACATACCCTCCCAAAAGGTCTATGGTTGCCCAGTATTACAATACTTCACAGAGTGTGAGCCAGATTCAATACAACCAGTCCTTCATAGTCTTACAGTAATTACCATCTCTCTAACTACATTATAATAATGGGGTAAAAGGAACAAATTTTCCACCTGAGCACCTAGGCATCCCCAATCAGGGCAATGCCCCAAATGGCTCAGTGTGTTTATGACTCTGATCAAACTCTAACACAGATTATAGTGGAGTTGGATTCACCAAACTTGCCAGCTTTTTCAGAACTTCTCAAAGAATTTTTAAATTGAGGTTTCATTTGGCAAATAGCAAGAAGATACTTTATTTCTTCTGAAGAGACTTTCTCTTACTAAAATCCCCTGTGACTTTTATAGATTTCATTTATAAGCCAAAATAGTCCAAATGACAAGCTGCTAATGTACTAAGACATTACCATTAAATCTGACTCGTTAAAAATATTTTCTCTCCTCTTTTTTTTCTTATTATATTTTCTGTTGATCAATCTGCATGAATCCCTCTAGGGTATCATTTTAAAAGATAGGTTAAAAGCATGAGGCTAGAGCCTTAGGATATATTTGTACATGAGTTGTTGAAATGTGGTGGATGGGGATGGAGGTGAATTTCATGTTTTTCTTTCTCACAGTGTCTATAGTCTTTTAATAATGGACCCATTTATAAACGTGAGGTATGAAATTCATCTGCATATGCACCACCCTTAACTCAAAAAACAGCACATTTCACACCAGTAACTTCTTCCTGTATCAGGCAATGGGGTGAGAGGAGGTTTTGACAAAAATGGTATGTATTACATAACACTCCCATCTTCTTACAGATGCATGAGCAACTTTAAAATAGAAATGTGAA
Source organism: Gracilinanus agilis (assembly GCF_016433145.1). Classification (NCBI taxonomy): domain Eukaryota; kingdom Metazoa; phylum Chordata; class Mammalia; order Didelphimorphia; family Didelphidae; genus Gracilinanus; species Gracilinanus agilis. The sequence goes on from NC_058131.1 coordinate 578,356,762, forward strand.
AGCGGTACATTGTCTACAGAAACAAACTATTTGGGGGAGAATAGTAAATTTCCTAGCTCTAACAAATAAAATGCTAATGAATAAGCATAGGGGCAGGGGCTTGGGTAAAATCAGTTTTGATATTCCTGAATTAAATAGCCATTCTTAATAAGAAAATTAGACTATTGTATAAGGCTTTAAAGTTTGCAAAGTATTTTGCATATGTTAACACATTGGTTTCAGGATGACTTTATAAAGTAGATAAAACAACAAGTATTGTTATCCCATATTTACAAATGAAGAAAGTCTGAGAGGTTAGTGAATTGCCCATTGTCACACAACTAGTTAAGTCTTAAAAGTGGGATATAAATTTAGCTTTTTTTTTTTCACTCTATCTGCTGTAAAATACTGTCTCTCCTTCAGGTCATGGCACTTCAGGTCACATTTTTTAAGATCATAGTGCAAGGTTTCCTCTTTGCTATCTTTCCAGCTCAAAATAAGTGCCCCATATCTGCTTTTTAGGAAGAAAATCTCTATGGAATCCACAAGTTTCGATCTACTTACCATTGTCCCTAAAGATGCTAATGACAGAGAGAAAAAGATGAATGACTCATTATAACCAATACCCTTTACTGGAATTAAACATCTCAAAGCATGTCCTTATCTCCCAGAGTTCTTAAACACACTCTATCATCTACTATGGATATATTTTGTATGTATCTGGTTATTTGCAAGTGGTTTCTCCTGTTAGAATGTACTTGACTTGAGGACAAGAATTTTCTTTGTAATCCCAGCACTTAACATAATTCATAGCATATCCTAAACAATTAATGAGTATCTGCTGACTGATTAATTTCTCTAGACAGGCTTACTTTCCCTTATTTTCTTTTTCATTTTTCCACAAAATTTTATAAATATACAGTGTTTCTTTTCTGAATTTGCCTTTGTCTAAATTGTCCCCATTTTATGGACTTATGTGCTAGAAGGGAATTTACAGGTCATCTGGGCTAACTCCTTCCTTTTATACACCAGGCAACAGAGAGCCTGAGAGTAGAAATTATTTCCCCAAGGCCACACAGGTCACTACTATCAGAGTATGAATTCAAATTCAAATCCTCTGACTCAAAATCTAGAATTCTGTACCACATCTCCTCCATTTCCCCCAAGAATTTCATTTCTCATTCTCTCCACCTTTCCAAGCTTGATCAGTTTTTAAGCTATGGCTTAAATCTCACATGCTTACCAATAATTCTTAAGACTGCTCTAATTTATTCTAATGACCTCTTCTATTGTTGTTGTTAATATCTAAATAATAACTAATGTTTATAGAGTTCTTTAAGGTTTACAAAGCACTTCATAAATCCTCACAATAGCTTCGTGAGGTAGGTGGTATTTTTAATTTCTCTATTTTACTATGAGTTAAGTGCTATTATTATCTCCCTTTTATAGAGAAAGAAGTAAGGCAAATAAGAATTAAATGTGTTGCCCAAGGTCACGCAGCTAGCAAGTTTTCGAGGCTGAATTTAAGCTCACGTCTTTCTAGCTCCAAGTTCGACACTTTAATTACTGCATCACCTAGCTACCTTACCTAATCTTGAACCTAATCAAAATAAATTTTGCTTTCTTTCTCTTTCTGCAATTACTTAAGCTAAGCCAAAATCAACTGTATACTTTTATTTCAATATTAAGATATTTAATAATATCTTAATGTTGCTCACTGTGCTTCTTTGGCAAAGACTATCTATTTCCTCTTCTTGAGACCTAAAGCAACATTGAGATTCTAGAAATACACTTTTGACAACACTGGACAGCAGCCAATCCAGCAGGTCTCTGCCCCAGGATAGCTACTGCAATCAGCTTCCTAACTTTTTGTCTCCATCATAAAGACTTTTCCTGGAAGTCTCATGCAGGGATTTCAATTTATCTCATCCCAGTAGGTGAAAGGCAAAGAAGAACCTCTCTAGAATGTGTGACTCATGGTAGTAGAGGGATGCTTATCCCAACATTTAAACCTCTAGTCTTTGGCACCCAGATGTAAATGAATAAACCACCCAGAAAGATCAGTCACTCATCTGTACTAGCAGCAATGCAATGACCCAAGACAATTCAGAGGGATTTATGGAAAGGAACACTATCCACATTCAGAGGAAGAACTACAGGAGTAGAAACACAGAAGAAAAGCAGCTGCGTGGACACTTGAGTTGATGAGAACATGATTGGGGATGTAGACCTGAAAAGACCACACCCATGTAACTATCAATAGTGTGTAAATAAGTCTTGACTGACCACACCAGTGGAAATGTGAATTAGCTACAGGGTGGGGGGTAGGGGGAGTCAGGGGATGAGGTGGAGGTGAAGGGGGTGAAGGGTAAAGTAAAAACATGACTTATGTAACCAGGGAAATTTTTTTCTAAAAATAAAAAATTATTAAAAAAAAAAAAAAAGAAAGATCTATCAACGGGAGAAGCAATCAGAAAATATATTGAATAGGCTTCTCTTTACAGTTTAATTATCAAAGCCAGTCCTTTGATGTGCATAAGATGTTTGACCCTCATTTAAGACCCTAGTGCCTACTAGTCAATGAAAATGCATTGAACTTCATTCAAAAACATCAAGCTATATTATCATTTCCTCTGAGTGAAATCAAATGAAGTCAAGGTATATAAGACTTCTGCGAAGGAAGAAATATGACCCTTCAAAAAAAAGAAGCATAATTAGAAACATGAATTTTCTAACTATTTTTCTTTGTTCACCAATTCATCCAATATTCATTTATTGAGTTCCCATATGTTTGAGGTACTGTTTTAGAGACTGTGGAGGATGCACTGGTGAATAGGACCAAGGAACTTAGCTATTTTTTCCCATTGTATAAATTAGCCACTATTTAATAACTTGTACATGTACTATGTATATGTATTTTTCAAAGCATTTTTCTCACTTGAGACTCAAAAAAATTGAGCCAAGTAAACTTGGTATTAATATCATAACATAGACCAGAACACATAGGTGGCACAGTGGATAGAGTATTGGGCCTGGAGTCAAGAAAATCTGAAATCAAATCCTACCAGAGATACTAGCTGTATAACCCTGAGCAAGCCACTTACCCTCTGTTTGCCTCAGTTTCCTCAACTATAAGTGGATATCATAATATTTCTAATCTGACAGGGCTGTTGTGAAGATGAATTGAGATAAAGTTTTACCTGATACACAGTAGGCATTAAAATGCATATTTGCCTCCTCCCATATATTAGGAAGATAAGACTTAAAGAAATTTCACATAGCACCTTTCTTTTTAAACATTCTAATACACTTGCCATGTAATGTATGCTTAATTATAGTGTCATTTCAGTCATATCTGACTCTTTGTGACTCCATTTGGGTTTTTCTTGGCAGAAATACTGGAGTGGTTTGCCATTTTCTTCTCCATCTCATTCCAGGAAACCTGAGGCAACTAGGGTTAAGTGACTTGCCCAAGGTCACGTAACTAGTGAATGTCTGAAGTCAGATTTGAAACCAGTCTTCCTGATTCCAGTCCCAGCATTCTAACCAGTTAACCACCTAGCTACCCATTTGGGGTGTTAAAATTGCTTATTTTTATTTTATTCCCCTAATGTACTATAAACTCTTCGAGGACACATTTATAGTGTTTCCTTTTCACTGAGAAGCACCAAGGCAAAAGAAAGATTTTAGGATAGGCCCTCAGTAATGAGCACAATGCTGCTGCAGACAATAATTACTTGATAAATATTTGTTGATAGAATGAATGAGGTTATATGACTTGCCCAATGCCATAAAACTAATGTGCTCTCCTGAGACAATTTGGCACTCTTCCTCCCAGACTACTATCTCTTTAGTCATAATGGCTTTATTGTCCACCTACTGTTTCAATAGAATATTAATTGGAACCAGAACAAAAGTATAAGGGCATTGTAGAGTGACTGACAGGGGGAACTGGCAGATTCTCTTTATAAGAAGATTTCCCCAATTCCAATTTATCCTTCAAATATCTTACAGATTAACCTTATAGTAATATAGTAATGATCATATTACTGCCTTGCTCAACAAATATCAATGGTTTTCTATTGCCTACTAAATTCAGTTCAAATTCCTTTCCCCAGGTATTCAAGGCTCTCTCTCAAGGATTACATGGTACTCCCCAAATATATTTTATTCTTCCTCTCTTTTGTGTCATTGTTCTTACTGCCCCTTTCCTTACAGTGCCTTTCTCCAATGTCAATCCTTCCCATATTTCATTCATGGCCCATATCAAATGCCACCTCTTTATTCACACAACCAGATGTGACTTCTTTCTCTGAGCATATTGTTCACATCTCTCTTAGGATTTTTCTACTCTCTCACATATATATTTTTCTCATTCTCTAAGCTCTTTGAAGTTATTAGCTATTGCTATTAGTTATCATTCCTCAAGGATGAGAACTATACCTTCTTTTCTTTGCCACCTAGCACAGTAGTCTGTATATAATAAATGATGAATAAGTGATTATAGAATTAATTGACTGATGAAAAAATAATTACTAATTCTTGGAAGATGGTGGTGTAGAAGCAGCAAGGCTACACACCTACCTAAAGCCCTTCACCACAAATCAAGGACAAAGAGCTCTGAGGGAACAGAAAACCAAATCTGACAACAGAACAGAGCTGGGGAATCCTCCAGCTGAACCCAACTTAAAAGGTACCCAGAAAAAAAAGAGAAAAAAGCCTGAATTCTTGAACTGTCCAGTTGGAAGGGAAAGAAATGAGGAAGATCCCAGATCCCCTCCTCCACCTAATGTACTGAGTCTCCAGTGGATCCTGAAATCTCTGGGTGGGCTGGGACTCTAGTCTGAGGGAGTGCCTCACTGGCACAGCTATGCCGAACTCAAGGCTCTGATCATGGATAGCAGGGAGGCTGCTGGGGGAGAAACCCAAAGAGGGTGAACATATGCTCCATCTTGTGCTGCTCCCCACCTTTTCTCTTGAGGTTTTGACCTCAGGGCACTTTGAGCTGTTCATATCAACCCCACCTGGCTTAATCCTATCAATACAGCTATATAAATATATAAAACTACAGGTAGAAAAGTACATAATATTAAGAAAAATTGGAGAACAAACAAAATGGAGTAAATTTATATTTCAAAAAGAAGTGTAAGGGGTAAAACAGGGGAGAGGACCAATACAATGGAAGGGTAAAGAGGCTGGAGAAAGGAAATACTTAATTCTTAAATGTATTGAAATTAACTTAAAGAGGGAAGAGCACTAAGATCCACTGGGGCAGAGAATCTATTGGCTCCCTATAGAAAAGTAGAAGGGTAAGAAATGGACTGGTGGGGAGGGAAGCAATTCTAGGGAGGGAGGGGAGGGCTAGCTTAAAAAGACCCTAAAGAACCATAAGAGGGGAATTAGAAGGGAGGGGGAGAAAGGGAAATACAATAAGGGAGGGGATTAGGGGAACTGATTAAAAACAAAACACTGGTATAAAAGGAAAGAGTGAAAGAAGAAAGGGCAGGACAAGGAGAGGGAATCAAAATTTCTGAGAACTCACAGTCGATAATTATAACTCTGAATGCAAATGGGATGAACTCGCCCATAAAAAAGAAGCAAATAGCAGAGTGGATTAGAAACCAAAATCCGACCATGTGTTGTCTATAAGAAACACACATGGGACAGGTAGACATGCATAGAGTAAAAAGAAAAGGCTGGAGCAAAACCTATTGGGCTTCAAGTGAGAAAAAGAAGGGAGAAGTTGCAATCATGATTTCTGACAAATCCAAAGTAAAAATAGATCTGGTTAAAAGAGATAGGGAAGGTAATTATATCCTGGTAAAAGGCAGTATAAACAATGAAGAAATAACAGTATTCAACATGTATACACCAAATGGTATAGCTTCCAAATTTCTAAAGGAGAAACTGGCAGAGCTCAAGGAGGAAATATTTAATAAAACTATACTAGTAAGAGACCTGAACCTTCCCCTATCAGATCTAGATAAATCAAAACAAAAAATATATAAGAAAAAGGTAAGAGAGGTAAATGAAATCTTGGATAAATCAGAGTTAATAGATATATGGAAAAAAAGAATACATCTTCTTTTCAGCAGCACAGTCACAAAGACTGACCATGTACTAGGGCATAGAAATATGGCAAATGCAAAAAAGCAGAAATAATAAATGCAACCTTATCAGATCATAATTCAATAAAAATAGTTATTACCAAGGATACACAGAGAGGCAAACCAAAAACCAAATGGAAATTAAATAATATGATTCTCCAAAATAAGTTAGTTAAAGAAAAAATCATAGAAACAATAATTTCATTGAAGAGAATGACAACAATGAGACCTCTTACCAAAACCTATGGGATGCAGCCAAAGCAGTACTAAGGGGGAAATTTATATCCTTGAGTGCATATATTAACAAATTAGGGAGGGCTGAAGTCAATAAATTGGGCATGCAACTTAAAAAACTAGAAACTGAACAAATTAAAAATCCCCAAATGAAAACAAAATTAGAAATACTAAAAATCAAGGGAGAAATTAATAAAAGTAAAAGTAAAAGAACTATTGAATTAATAAATAAGACTAGAAGCTGGTATTTTGAAAAAACAGATAAAATAGACAAAGTACTGGTAAATCTATTTAAAAAAAGGAAAGAAGAAAACAAAATCATCAGAATGAAAGATGAAAAGGGAGACCTCACCTCTAATGAAGAGGAAATCAAGACAATTATTAAAAACTATTTTGCCCAATTATATGGCAATAAATATAGCAATCTAGGTGATAGGGATGAATATTTACAAAAATATAAATTGCCTAGATTAACAGCAGAAGAAATAGAATACCTAAATAATCCCATATCAGAAAAAGAAATTGAACAAGCCATCAAAGAATTCCCTAAGAAAAAATAGCCAGGGCCTGATGGATTCACAAGTGAATTCTATCAAATATTTAAAGAACAAATATTCCCAATACTACACAAATTATTTAACATAATAAGCAAGAAGTTCTACCAAATTCTTTTTATGACACTAATATGGTACTGATTCCAAAGCCAGGAAGACAAAAAAAAAAAAACAGAGAAAGAAAACTATAGATCAATCTCCCTAATGAAAATATATGGACAAATCTTAAAAAAAATACTAGAAAAAAGACTCCAGCAAGTGATCATGAGGGTTATTCATCATGATCAGGTGGGATTTATATCAGGAATGCAAAAATGGTTCAACATTAGGGAAACCATCCACATAATTGACCACATCAAGAAGCTAATGAACAAAAATCACATGATTATCTCAATAGATGCTTAAAAAGCCTTTGACAAAATACAACACTCATTCCTATTGAAAACACTAGAAAGTTTTGGAATAGAAGGACCTTTCCTAAAAATAATAAACAGTATATATCTAAAATCATCAACAAATATCATCTACAATGAGGATAAATTAGAAGTCTTCCCAATAAAATCAGGAGTGAAATAAGGATGCCCATTGTTTCCTCTATTATTTAACATTGTACGAGAAACACTAAGAGTAGCAATTAAAGAAGAAAAAGAAATTGAAGGTATTAAAATAGGCAATGAGGAGGTCAAGCTATCACTCTTTGTAGATGATATGATGGTCTACTTAAAAAATCCTAGAGAATCAACTAAGAAGTTTGTAGAAATAATCAACAACTTTAGTAAAGTTGCAGGATACAAAATAAATGCACATAAATCATCAGCATTTCTATATATTTCCAACACATATCAGCAGCAAGAGTTAGAAAGAGAAACACCATTTAAAATCACCCTAGACAATATAAAATACTTAGGAATCTATCTACCAAAACAAACACAGGAATTACACCAAAACAACTAAAAAACACTATCCAAACAATTAGAACTAGATTTAAACAATTGGAAAAACATTGATTGCTCATGGGTAGGATGAGCTAACATAATAAAAATGGCCATTCTATCCAAATTAATTTATTCATTTAGTGCCATGCCTATCAAACTACCAAAAAACTTTTTTACTGAATTAGAAAAAAACTATAACTAAGTGTTGTGTGGAGATGCAAAGCATAGAATCCCTGCAAAGGTACAGGGACAGTCTCACCCAGAATTCCAGGGGACACCCCTGGAGAACTTTGGGTGAGGGGGCAGTTGAGAAGGTTTTGAGAAAGTTACTTTGTGGAGGTTGAAGTGAGCAGACACCCTGCCTACTACTCCACATTTGGGGGTTCACTTGAGAAGCCATAGTGGCATAGCTAGTGTGGTTACTATTTAAGGATTAGCCTGTTTAGCAGGGTTAGTTTATATCAACTTCATTACAACAAATATTTAGTAGATTTTCATCAATAGCAAGAGAGCCAGGTTTAGTTAAATGTCTCATCCCCTCCTGTGAGGGGAGAAGGGCTGCTTCAATCTCACAGTTCAGGGTCACCTTTCATTATCCTAAAACCCTCATTAACCTCTCTAGTTTACCTTGTTATTTCCTAATATAACCTATACCTTCAAATCTGTGCCTGGGAAATTATTTGGGGGAATACTCATAACTCAGTCTGAACATCTAATTTGAATCCTGTCTGCTGCCAGTTTAAGAAGATCATCTCAGTCCACAACAGTTATAGCTAGCTTCTACTTACTCTTCTAACTGACCTGTGAGGAATATAAATTAAAGAAAAGGAACATCATTGGGGTTTCAGCCATAACAGAAATTTACCAGGATCTGATCCTGTCTTCATTACCAACTGAAACCAGCAATTGTTTAGGGGGGAGGGGTTTGAGAGCCAAGAGTATTTAGCCCCCTCCTTTCCTCACTGAAGGCTGTCAATCTGTGGCTCTTGACTTGAAGCTCTAAAATTGGCCCTGACACATTATCTGCTTCTCCAAATTATCTATTATTATCATCATAACACTAAGATCATTTGGAAGAACAAAAGATTAAGAATATCAAGGGAAATAATGAAAAACAAATGTGAAGGAAGGTGGCCTAGCTGTACCATATATTAAACTGTACTATAAAGCAGTGGTTTTCAAAACAATATGGTACTGGCCAAGAGACAGAAGGGTGGGTCAGTGGAATAGACTTGGGGTAAGTGACATTAGCAAGACAGTGTATGATAAACCCAAAGAGCCCAAATTTTGGGACAAAAATCCACCATTTGACAAAAACTATTGGGAAAATTGGAAAACAATATGGGAGAGATTAAGTTTAGATCAACATCTCATACCCTACACCAAGATAAATTCAAAATGGATGAATGACTTGAATATAAAGAGGGAAACTATAAATAAGCTAAGTGAACACAGAATAGTATACTTGTCAGATCTCTGGGAAAGGAAAGATTTTAAAACCCAGCAAGAGTTAGAAAAAATTACAAAATGTAAAATAAATAATTTTGATTACATTAAATTTAAAAGGATTTGTACAAACAAAAACAATGCAACCAAAATCAGAAGGGAAACAACAAACTGGGGAAAAATCTTTATAATAAAAAACTCTGACAGAGGTCTGATTACTCAAATATACAAGGAGCTAAATCAATTGTATAAAAAAATTAAGCCATTCCCTAATTGATAAATGGTAAAGGGACATGAATAGGCAATTTTTAGAAAAAAAATCAAAACTACCAATAAGCACATGAGAAAATGTTCTAAATCTCTAGTAATTAAAGAAATGCAAATCAAAACAACTCTGAGATACCACCTTACACCTAGCAGATTGGCTAAAATGATAGTAGGGGAGAGTAATAAATGTTGGAGGGGATGTGGCAAAATTGGGACATTAATGCATTGCTGGTGGAGTTGTGAACTGATCCAACCATTCTGGATGGCAATTTGGAACTATGCCCAAAGAGCATTAAAATATTGCCTGTCCTTTGATCCAGCCATACCATTGTTGGGTTTGTACCCTAAAGAGATCAGAGGGGAAAAGACTTGTACAAAAATATTTACAGCTGTGCTCTTTGTGGTGGCAAAAAACTGGAAAACAAGGGTTTGCCCTTCAATTGGGGAATGGCTGAACAAATTGTGATATATGCTGGTGATGGAATACTACTATGCTCAAAGGAATAATAAGCTGGAGGAATTCCATGTGAACTGGAATGACCTCCAGGAACTGATGTAAAGGGAAAGGAGCAGAGCCAGAAGAACATTGTTCACAGAGGCTAATACACTGTGGTACAATAAAAAGTAATGGACTTCTGTACTAATGGCAATGCAATGATCCAGGACATTTCTGAGGGACCTATGGAAAAGAACACTATCCACATTCAAAGGAAGAATTACAGGAATGGAAACACAGAAAAAAACAATTGCTTGAACACATGGTTTGATGGGGATATGATTGGGGATGTAGACTCTAAAAGATCACCCCAGTGCAACTATCAATAATATGGAAATTGGTCTTGATCAATGACACATGTTAAAACCAGTGGAAATGCACGTCAGCTATGGGGTGGGTGGTGTTTTGGGGGTGGTGGAGGGGAGAGTAAGAACATGAATCATGTAACCATGGAAAGATTTTCTACAAAAGGCAAAAGAAGAAAAATAATAATTATCAATTATGATGTTTATCAAGTTCAATGTGCAATAGATCCAGATCTAAGGTAGAAGACAGACCCATCATGTTAAAATGGATACTTAATTTTTTAAAATTGGCTGATGCCTTTCTCTGTAGTTGTGTCAGTCACTTTCTTCTATAACACTCCTTGCCCTTCCTACCACCTTAGGCTTCCATGATGGCAAAGTAAAATTCTTAAGCAAAATCAAATGACATAACAATTGAAGTCTGATATTGTTTATAAGATTCTCTACCCCTGGTGCCTCTACCTCTAGAAAGAAAGGAAAATGATGCATTTCCTTATCTCTTCTCTGGGTCCAAGATCAGTTATTATAATTTCTTCATTTAATTTTGATCATCCTGAGATCATAGACATAGTGCTGGAAGGAAATTTGGAGGCCATCCTGTTCAACCCCTCCATGTGGAAACTAAGGATCAGTCGAGGTCAGGTGAATTTCCCAATGTCTTACAAGTTGAGAGATTGACTGTGGTGTGCCCTATTCTTGAGTGAATTTGCTGAATTTTTTTTGCATTTGAAGACCATTCAGACCTCTTCCAATGCTTTGAATGTTTTCACATTTCTTATGAATACTAAGGTAAGACTCTACCTGAATAGTACTTTTTCTGAAAACAGAATAAGCATAACAAAGTTACCAAAAGTTAACCCTTGTGGGATATCCAGGTGTTGTTAATCAGTGATGGATAAGAATAATTATATAGTAAAGGAAATAATGGCTGTGGCATTCGAGAACTTCAATTAATATCTTCATTCTGCAACTTGATATATAGGAGCCTCAACAAATGACAATCACCCTAGATCTTAGTTTCTAATGTGTAAAATTAGAGAGTAGATTTAGATAGTTTTACATTTTACATTTCCCTTTCAGTGCTAAATATATAATACTAAGGTCCTACAATTGTCAACAATAAATGTAGGGATTATAATGATCATTCATGAACCTGTAGGATAGACCAGGGTATGGGATTATACAACCTCTAAAATAAATTCCAGCTCTAAATTATGCATCCAATAAAAACTAATAAGTTAGTGGAATTTTAAATTAATGATTCTTTAAAGGTTTGCAAAATGCTATAATTCTCTCAGAATTATTTTAGACTGTTTTCTTTGTAGAGAGGTGCATTAATTCAAGATTAGACAAAGTTGCTAAATTCCTTTTAGAAAACAAACATAAAACCTACTGTCTCATTTTAAGGGCTGTTCACACTTCTGAGTCCTGGAAAACACCAGTGCCTATTCATATGTTGTAGCTGCCCACATTTTAATTGGAGTGGACAGAGATACTGAATTAAGCATTCCACATTTGCTGAATGAGGCCATCTCCCTATTTTATGCCTCAGTTATGAAGCTTGGATTCTCAGGGACCAATGTTTTCCATTGTGTAATGCATGCCTAGCCTACTGATGTCATTTTCTTCAGCTTTTTTTTCCAGAGGGATTTGCATATAAAATGAGTCAAGAAATATAAGGATTCAAGGCTTAAAAGAACAGATGTTAGAGCTTGCTTTCAGCTGTAGGAGAATCCTAAACTGTAGTCAAAACCAAAACCAAACTCATCATAATTCCATTCACAAATACTACAAAATTTTTCATAAGATCAGAGATTTAGAAGGTATCTTGGATGTCATCTATAACCCCATAATTTTACAGAAATTAATGGAACATGTTCAGAGAGTGATTTTTTTGATGTCCCAAGCTGACCCTTAAATGGCCTAACTTTTTTTTTCTGTGAGACATGAGGTATAACTCTTTCCAATAGGATATAAGTTTCTCAAGGTCAGGAACCCCAAAAATGTTTATATAGTTTGTTTTTACATCACCTACATTTCCTAATATAAACTGTTGCCAGAAAGAGCAGTTCCTTATAACAAAAGATTAAAAAAAGGAGTAGAAACAGTTCAACAAAACTAAATAACATAGCCACCAAGTATAAAATTACAAACAATATCTCTCATCCATAATCTATCACCTTTGCAAAGAAAGGAGGGAAGTACATTTTCATATCAATTCTTTGGAGACAAGTTTGGTCATTAAATTCAACAATATTCAATTTTAATTGTTTGATTGTTTTTTACAATTATATTATTCATTTCATTGTATTTATTATTTTCCTAGTTGTTTACTTCACTCTCATTCAGGGCATATGTCTCCTAATGTTTCTCTGTATTCTTACTCATCATTTCTTACAATATAGTAATTTTCAATTAAGTTGTTTAATTCTATATTTCTCTTTTGTTTCTCTATTAGATTTATCCAGATCTGAGAAAGGAATATTAAAGTCTTCTACTACTATTATATTACAATTTATGTCTTATTCAGTTAATTTTTCCCTCAATATTAAGATTAAATGACATTTGGAACATGTATTTTTCATATTTGTATTGGTTTCTTGCTGTGATTCCATTCAGCAAAATATTTTCTTTGTTTATTCCTATTTTAAATTATGAGTTTTTGTTTTTCTTTGTCTGGTAGCATAATTTCAGCTCCTCCTTTTTTGCATTCAACTGATGCATAATAATTTTCTTCTAGCCCAACACTTTTATTCTTTGCTTGTTAGGTATATTTCTCATAAGCAACAGATTGTAGTTTTCTTTTCTAATCTGCCACTCTCATTATATTGGATTGTTTAATATATTCACATTTAAAGTTATGAAAATTAGATTCATATTTATGCCCTTCTGTCTCTAGTATATTGTATTTCTTCTAAATTAGAATTTTTTGCTCTTCTTTCTTCTTCCTTTTTAAAAAGAGTATTTTCCCCATATATGTATATACATATATATATTTACATATATATATATATATATATATATATATAGTTTTTGCTTCGTTTACTCTACATTAAGATAAATACATTCCCATAGACTCTCTTCACTTTATCTTCAACTCCTCCCTTTTCCTTTTGTCATCCAATTCCCTAGTTTGGGATTTTTACTTAACACTGATACTTTTCCCTTTCTTCTTTTTATTTAGTTATGTAATTCTTCACATCTTTTCCTCTCATCAGAGAACTAATTTAAACTCTCCCTCATTTCTACTTCAACTTGCTTTATTAGTTTTTTCTACTCTTTTTTCTAAGGGGATTTTTGTTTTACCTTGTTGAATTGAGAGGTCTTCCCCTTTTT